>NW_022196912.1:116843730-116856232 GCF_008632895.1 Mastomys coucha | reverse complement strand
AGAAGAAGAAGAAGAAGAAGAAGAAGAAGAAGAAGAAGAAGAAGAAGGAGAAGAAGGAGGAGAAGGAGGAGAAGGAGGAGAAGGAGGAGAAGGAGGAGGAGAAGAAGAAGGAGGAGGAGGAGGAGAAGAAGAGGAAGAAGAGGAAGAAGAGGAAGAAGAGGAAGAAGAGGAAGAAGAGGAAGAAGCATTAGCATACAGTCTAGGGTGCTGCAATTCTTCAGCATTATTTTTTTCTTCAAAATAAGCAGCCCACACTAATGGGCACTTATTAGACCTACAGCAAAGTATCATCCTCCAGACATCCATATTTCAGTTTGGTCCACAAATCATAAGTTTTTTCTTGGAAAAAAGAGAGGTTTCCATGGTGATGTGCAAATGATATTTTTCTGTTTTTTGCAATTCTTAGTAAAACTCTTTTAATATCTTTTCATAAACAAAGTAGATTCCACACATATGGAATAAAGAGAGCTATATTTTATTTATGAAAGGAGTTAAGAACATGTCAAAGATAATTTTTATAATAAATTGATGTGTTATGAGACCTCAAAAGGAGTTATTTAAGAATAAAAGCATATGCAATTAGTTGGGTAGCAAAGATGGTGTGAGCAGCCCATGTGCTATGAAGCCAACATTTGGTTTGAAGAATTGGATCCACTTCAAAGTCAAAACTATCTCATCTAAGTAATACAATGATATGATCATTAATTATATAATCAGGAATTATATAATCATTCATTATATAATCATTAACGACAATCATTTAAAAAATTATCCATGCTTTCCATTAACTATAGGAATACTATACCAAAGGCATACTTTTTAACATCTTCCTGTCAATTTCCTTTCGTGTTGTGTTTTCTTGTTTGCAACAGGGACTCACTGGCCTTCAACTTGTAGCAATCCTCCTGCTTCAGCCTTCCAAGTGCTAACTTTATAAAACTGCACCTTCACTTCCAGCAAGTCCTTCTGGCGTAGACTATCAAGCATCCAGAAAATGCAGCACCTTTGAGTCTAATACATCTATACTGAAATAAAAATATTCTCGACCAAGTTAAAAGCCCCTGTTCTATTTCCATTTGAAGCTCTAGATACTGTAACAACTACCCAAAACAGTATGGATAAAATGATAAGAGGCACATCCTCACCTCGGACTATTTTAACAGGAATCTGAAGGCACACATCCCTTCTGTCTTTGGGTCTATGTACACACACACACACACACACACACAAACACACACACACACACACACACACACACACACGCACACGCACAAAAGCTTCAGGAATCTAACGGCGGGGATGGAGACTGCCACTATATTTCAAAGATTTGAAGACAACAAATATCGACTGCTATTGAACTATCAGGAGGTGTTTAGCAGTCAAGGCTGAACTAAAAGACTAAGACCAGAGTGTCAAAACACACATAGGAGCCAGGTCTACCCCTGGGTTAGACAGAGATATGTGCCAGTTATGTAAAATAACATTGAGGGTATTCGACCTAGAATTATTAAGCCACAAAAAACCAGGGAGAGCCAATAAGTTTTCTGAAACTGCCCCCCTTTAAAGTTGAAAAGTCACTAAATCCTGGAGAAGTGAAGTGACTAGATCATACCTTCCAATGGATATCAAGTCATTCCACTAATAAACACAGAAATTCACACTTGTTTTAGATTCCCATCATTCGGCTTTAATGCTCAGGTGCTTCAGACCTTTGTGTTAAGCATGGATTCTATGACAAGGTTTATGTCTGGGGACCTCTAATTAAGGAGCAATTAGTCACCAGCTCTGAAAAAAATGAGCCAGAAATACCTGATCAATTCAGTACAATGTCAGTACTACATTAATGTCTCACCCCAAATTACTAACTTAATCTAAGAGTCTGGGGCACTGTGAACTAGGTCATTATTAGTAAGACATGGTCTTGCCTGCTATTCTTTTTTAAAAGATTCTTGTTCATTTGCTTAACAGTCGACATTGTTTATTTAAAAATAAGATCACAAAATTCTAAGACTATATCCACAAGCAAGCACTGGTTTGTGAGAACACACAAGTAAAGAAATGAAATACCCTACAACCCGGAATGACATAGTTAGTCTGCTCGTTTTTCCCCATTGCAAAATGATTAGGATAGGGGTCAGGTTCCTTGCTAAAAATATATTAAAATTACAATTCTATACCTATATTAAACTCAGCTACAAGTCAAAGGGGACTGGAGAGATGGCTCAGTGGTTAAGAGCACTTACTGCTTTTCCAGGGGTCCAGGATTCAAATCCCAGTACCCACAAGGCAGCTCACAGCTCCCTATAGCTCTGGCTCCAGATAATCCGACACCCACACATGGACATACAGTCAGTCAAAACAGCAATGCACATTTTAAAAAAAATAGATAACGTAGCCAAAAAGGTACACATATTGGCCAGTTGTTGGCATGCAGCAGCAACTTTAATAAGGGCATAAGTACATGACACGATTATGACTAGCATTGATATTAGATATGACCAATAGAGCTATTTTTATCTTTTAAAAAAAGAATCAAGATAAGGAAAGCTGGTGTGACACCACAGGCATGAGATCCCAGTATTGAGGAGACTGAGTCAGGAGGATAGCCATGAGTGAGTGACATAGTACTGGACCAACCAGGGTACATAAGAAAACACTATGTATCTATCTTTAAAATAAATAAAGGTGTAAGAAGAAATAAGTAAGACCCACTGTGTGCCAGGCCCTGGGGTGGCACCTACCAGTGTCCTAGGCCAAACCTTCACCTCAAGGTGCAGCTACAATTACTATGCCTGAGGTAGCTATCATTATTTTACAGACAATAATCAAAGATTAAGTTACCTGCCTAAGTTCACGCAGCTAGCCAGTGGCAGAGCTGAGATCTGCTGAGATTTGTTGAATACTAAAGTCATCATATTTTTTCAGATTATTCCCAGAAACAGGTCAATCCCCAGTCCATCTCTAAAGAATGCTTTAGAGGCTATGATCATAGAAGCTACAACTCAGACCTTTCTTCGCTTTCATGTCTGCAAAGCCTGAAGAACTATATCTATAAATGTCAGGCACAGTGGCACATACACACACACAATCCCAGCACTCAGGAGTCCAAGACTGTGGTTCAAGAATTCAAAGCCATAGCCGGGCAGTGGTGGCACACTTGGGAAGCAGAGAATTTCTGAGTTCGAGGCCAGCCTGGTCTACAGAGTGAGTTCCATTCTTGACTACATAGCCAATCTAGTTCCAGGGCAACACAGAGTGAAGAGACCCTGTCTCCAAAAATATAAATACATACATACATACATAATACATAATACATAATACATACATACATACATACATACATACATACACATATACATACAAGACTGGTCCCAGACTTATCACTGTATCTTGCACAAGAGCCATGGGCTTTTTTCAAAGTGTACCACAAGTTTTGACTCATTTTGTCATCAAAATACTGAGAAGGAAAGCTGATCTAGTCATCAGCACTGAATTAGATTTTAGCCACGTAAACTGAGCACTCTATAGCAGTCTAGGACAGGACCAGAATCCATATATCCTCACTCTCTCCTGCTTTTCCTACTCCATCCAACTGCCTTCTCATGCTGAAGAGAATAGTTTTCACACCAGGCAACACTCTGTCTGCTTTCTTTCTAATGTGGAAGAAGACCCTGTAATTTATATGTAGGAAACACAGAAAGCTTTGACACACTCTTTCTTCCTATTCCAGAGGGCAAACTGAGGAAATAATTCTAAGGTATAATTATCTTTCATATTGTTGACTTCCAACATAAGGTAAATGCCAGACCGATGGAATTTAGATCAAAGTATGTGTACATTTCCAGTGATTCCATTATAATCTTGAAAATGAAGTGCCTGTAACAGTAAACACAATTTCTATTTGTATAATATACAAACATAATTCAGGATTGGGTGAGACTGAACTTACATATAGCCATTGGTAGAAAAGATGTGCTAAGATATTCAATAATATCCTTGTGAAGAAATGGAGGAAAGGTGGCTAGCGTTGAGATCATCGTGTAGGGCAAAGTGCTCAGAACATCATCATTGAGAAAGGGGAGCAAACACGTGGTCGTATAAAATATTGACTGTCCAAGATCTACAAAACAAAAGTAAGTAGTCAGCCACTGAAGATTGTGCCATTAACAAAATATGCTAATCTTGTATTTTAAGTTTTGATAACATGGTTTTAAATTATAAAAGCAGCTATTGTTCCCTTCCTACTGAGAGTTCTGAGACACACTGCTGAGTAAATTTGCAATGTACATAGCAGTTAGTTGGTGAATATATTAAGAATTAAATCTGTTCTGTGAGTTTCTCAACAGTGTATCAGTCATCTATAAGCCTCTCTGTTCAGATGACCCCATTGATCCCATTAATCTCAAAGCACTTTCCAAATGAAAAGTGAAACTGTGACATCCCTCCATTTTTTTTAAAGCTCCATTGCATTTCATAAAGATAACCGAAACACAAGGATGTGCCCACTAGGATTTTCAGAAAAAAATCCAAGGCAGTATTGGAAATAAAAACTTGGCTATTTCTGCTCTACTGACCAAGCCACAATGGTCGGAAAGCTGAAGCCTTGGGCAGTGAGGTAGTTTGGAACCTCCAGATTCTGTGTGCTTCAGAGAAAGGAAGCTATGAGCTGGTGGTATTGCACAACCCTGTGTAATTACTTTTTAACTCTCTGGAAGGTTGGCCTCCCTTGAAATAATCTCTCAAGGCTTTAAAATGCAGATAATAACAATACCTACCTGGCTTTGAAGAAGGTTTAGATGAAATAAATACAAAGAGCTCAGTATAGCATGTACTCCAAAAACATTAGCTACTACTTATTGCCATTAATATCGCTAGCATTGTTACCTGCACGAGACGTGAAAATAGAGGACCTTCAAAACAAACCACAACTATTTAGCTTTTAGAATGTACGAAGAATAAATCCATTGCATTCAATGTACATTATAATATTTCCGAACCTCTCAAAGTACAGGTCACCAGCCAAGGCTTGACATGAAGACAGATCACTCCTGTATTCATTAACATAGCAAAGTCTTAGGCTCTGGTCTGCTTTGGCCTAGATTTGTCTTCCAGAGCCATGTGCATTCCTAAAATTATTTCTGATAGTCGTGAGAGTTAACCTCTCATGTCACTGGCATGTCAACTGACAGTGTGGTCAGTGTGCAACCTGGAGAGTCAGGGCCCATCGCCTTTGAGCTCAGACCAAGGGGTAGAAAATTCACAGGTGTTTTAGTGTGAATTACATAAGGCCATGCATAAGAGACACCTCAGCTATATTCACTGAGTCTTTTTAGGCTTAGGCTAAGAAGTCTAATTACAGATCATTAGCACCAAAGGGGCCTGGAAGTCCACTTGAGGTATTTTCCACTCAAGGACACTGAGATCTGGCGAGAGTAGTGACTGCCCAAATCACAATTTGTCCATAGTTGAACTGCTCCTGCTCATTCCTATAGGCCCCAGTGAGCACAAAGCCTCTAAGCATGGAGCCATCGGTCATTCTCAGCTCAGCTCCCTGAAGAAGCCTCACACGAAGCTTGCTCACATCAGCTGGCAGGACCACTGCTCAGTGACTCTCACTGAAGAACTGCACATCCCAAGTTACTTTATGACCCGGCTTTTACAGACAGCCCTGAGCAAAATGGTATTCTCTGGATTTTCTAGACCAGTCACTAGAATGAACTGGGGAGTTTTATCCTAGCTCCTAAGCTTTATTATGCAGAACAAGAGCACAATAAATAAATATCAAGGTCACGAAGCAGGCATAGGCATGAAAGCAAAAACATAAATCATTGTCAAGATTCACACATTATGTGGATTGCCATTTACCAAGTGAAATACCACAATCAAGAGATCTTAAAAATAAAAGGCCATCTATTCTAACCCAGTGGACCTTCCAAGGAACACTTGAGTTCATATTGAGTTTAAGACTGGGTACCACAGAGCAAAGGTTCCAGTGAGTCTCAGCAGATGTGTCAATTGACAACCAGTAAGTCCCCACAGTCCGGTTACGACTGGGAGAAGATTGTAGTACAAGAGGTCAGGTAGGTTTAAGACAGCAAAAGGTTCAAGATACGCAACATTATAATCTCCACTTTTATTTTCACCATAATACATTGTAAATACAAGAAAAGCAAATCCAGTAATAGCTATTTCATCATTTTATGAAAGTAAACAATTTAAGACATTTTAATTACAAACAATACTAAATCATTAAGCATTCTTTTAGGACAGGCAAGTAGCTATATGAAAAAAAAAATAACCCCCACGACCTGCTTTCATAGCTAGCTTTTCTGTACAATGAAACTTAGGTTCTCATACTTCCACGGACCAAAAGGTAAATGTATTAAAGACATCTACCAAGTCTTAAACTTAGTTTAAAGACATCTCAGGTTTCTAAAGTACTTTTTTAAAAAAGAAAAAACCCACACAGATCTCTACTCCCCATACAGTTTTTAATTTTATTAGCCCAAATCCATAGGGGATGGCTAAGCAGACATCACAGCCCTCCTCTGTATGGATTACAAGAACAGGGTGGGCAACCAAGGCAATGGAAAGGCACTGTTTGAATGGGTCACCACTCTAAACATCACCGATACACCATGTGCTAAAACATCTCGCCCAGTAGTTTGCAATAATTGCTGGTTGCTAGATGAATTTGGAAGACTTCTTGGGCATTTCTTTAATCAGGAAAAAAAAATGTGTCCCAGAGAGAAACTTTGATTTGCCTCTGCAACTCCTAGACTCAGTCAAGGATCCGAGCCTGCCCCTCAGGCTCAACCTCTTACATTTTCTGGGGCAAGGCTTTAGACTCAGCTTCTCAACTGCAGTTTGAACAAGAGAGCTTCACAATAAACTACTCAGGGGAGGGAGGGAGCTGCTTGCTATTTCCTCCTGTCTCCAGTCCACTGTCTCCCGTGCAAACCCCTAGATGACAACCCTGGGTATCCGGGCAGTGTGGAACATCAGGATGGGTTGCACCATTATTAAGTTTCATTGTCAGAAAGGCTTCAAGTGCATAAAACCCTTCAAGAGATTTATGACAGTAACAACATTCTCCAAGCCGCTGCTCAGCATCATAAATATTCATAAGCACACATGGACATCTCCAAAGACTTCAATAAAAAAAAAAAATGCTCACCGTGTTGGCCATGCTGTAGTAAAGGAACTAGATCCAGGAGAGTCACCAAAGTCACGTAGAGGCCTTGGTAGTCCAAAGAAGGGTAGTCTGACAACTGAGCATCACGACTTTGCGGGCCGCGTTCTGAAGGAGCATCTCGCAGGACGCTGTAAAGGAGGGAGCGAGTAACAGTAGGGTTGATGGAACTGACCTGCGGTCTTAGAGATGGGGTGAGTGGGAATGGCACGGGAAAAAGACACATGGTCATGGGCACTGTCAAATTGGAGGCATCTTGGTTTTCCTTCTTCCCTGTGCGGGACAAAATGCTGTTGGGGGGACAAAGAAAAAAAAGAGACAACAAAGACACAAAGAACAGCACATTACATTGAAATGACACTCTAAAACAAATAGTAAAACACCAGATACATCCCACATAAGATGCAATCACTACAGCAGCACGGTCTGCAGACCCAGGGCTGGCGCACAGTGACGTGCCGCAGATGCCAACAACACGGGTGGACTTGGTTGAAGTTGCATTGCATCTCATGTGTTATCTGGTTTATAAGGAGCAAAAATATAAAAATGCATGTTTCAGTGCCAAACCCATGTTTCACAGTTCTTCAATTTGGTGAAGGGAAGGTTTTCCTTGGAGGAACACCGGCTTAGCTTCCTTAGTGAGGGCTCTTGTTCCTGATTATAGGGAGCTTTCAAAGCAACCTTGTCAGCAATACTAGCTCATTGTGTAAATAGAAACTCGCAAAATATAGGTATGGCACTTGCAGAAACATGTTTTAGCCAAGAATAAACATGTGCGTTTATTAAGAAACTCTTAAAAATCACATGTTTATTGCATCAAAATAATGTCTATATGTATATTATGATACTGTTTCATGACATTCTGTCAGTATCATTTGAGATAATGAAGTTTAAACAGGCATATGAACTTAGAAATAATACATATTTCTAAAGTGTTAACTAAACTACATCGGAAAAGCTATAAAATAATATATAGTAAATGGCCCATAGCATGTGTTGGTGAACTAATGGTGTGTGTGTGTGTGTGTGTGTGTGTGTGTGTGTGTGTGTGTGTTTTAATTTGACATGTTAGGGAGGAAATGTTTTATTTTATGAATACAAACAGTTGTTTATTAAATAGTTACCTTGGAAACTCTAAAAGCTAGGCAAGCATCATCTATTATAAAGCTGTCCATCATACAACAAGATCTATGTCACTGCTGCTACTTACTTTATTATTCAACAAAACTCACTAGACACTAGAGAAAAGATCATTTAGAAAGTTAAAAAAACAAGAAAAGGAAAGTTTAAGGGGAGTAAAAGTAGCCTCTGAAATAGTTTTGCTTTTAGTCTCCACTTAAATCTACAAAACTTTTAGTAAACGTTATAAGGCAGAAAAGTTGTTGGTTTGAAAGTCAAAGTAATTACTGCTTAGCCAAACGTTTAGGCTTTTAAAGTTAGATTATGCTATTTATTAGTAGGCAACCATTATGCACTAAGGCGTCTACGGCACTAAAATGCTCTCCTAGAGTACAGTTATTTGCTAGTCAAAATAGAAATCAGTTACACAAGGCTTCGTTTCATGAAGATAACCTTGTTTTATACTTACTCATGTGCATCCATTACTAAATTCTCAGCTAATGGTGTGGCATCTACTGTATCACGGTGACGTGAAGAACTGGTTAGTGTTGGCATGCTTGTTATGTCAAGTTGACATTGCTTTTTATTTACTCTTAGCGCAGAAATATGTTACAATGTAAAAGAAATGACTACATGCTTTTTATTTTCTATGTGCCTAAATTACCTCGATTTCCTCTGTCTTCTGTTACCCAGTGTCCAAGGGAAAACAATTGATAATAAAGATAATTTCAGAATACTTATGTAATACTTCTTAGCAATAAAGAACGTAGGAGTTGCTGTATTTGTTTTTGTTAAAAGGGATTTAATTTACCTTTTTAAGTGTGTGCTATATTGGGCTTTGTAACCTCACACTGTACAATGAGTTGGAAGTATTCCACTTCTCACGATCTGCCTACATCTATTATAAAGAACATTTTCCTCTTTGCATCAGGCTTTACAGTTTCCCACAAAACTAAATTACTCCTCAGATTACCATCTTCACATGTTGTATTATTGATAAGTCCAGTCACCAACTTTTTTTTTCAGTCTTACAGGAGTCTACACTCCTGAAATCCCCTTACAATCACCAAATGGATATGTCAATACAGTTTCCCAAATATTGGCATAAGTTGGCTAGCTGCCAGCATTCTCTAAAGAAAATAACCCTGTCCCTTAGTCAGTTAAAAACACGACTATCATAAGTCTTGCCAATCACCGCCTTGGTGGAAATATGACACATGATTGACTCATGTTACCAGTGCTCCAAAGCTGGGAAGACCATGACAAGCACTAGTGAGTAACTTTGGAAGCTACTGCTGTGATATTTTTCCCTCCTGTACATGTGGGAGTCCCAAGTGACAGCAGCCACAGTGTCCTACGTTCAGAGAGGGAAGAATGACAGCATGGAAACAGGAAAGTTTTCTTTCGCTGCCTTCAGATTTAGCAAAGTAGGTGAGGTTGAGAGAAAAAAAAATGGCGAAAATGAGTTATCCATGAAACCAGTTTTAAATTACCATTCATGTCTCAATGTAAGGAAATGTGTTCATTTGTGGGAAAACTCAGGAAGGGCTCATGAATCAATGTACAATGCACTGTGGTTTTATGATGTTTCGTGAAGTTTATTCAGAGAAAAAAAATTACTTATTTCCCCAACCAAACTGTTTAACTTGGGAATGACCAAAGATTTCCACATTTGAAATTCTTTCCCAAAGGTCTATTTATAGATTCAACCAAAAAGAATATTAGGAATGCCCTGTCAGAAGAGTCATACATTGCTGCAAACTTCCACTGCTCCTCTCCCTCCTAAGCCTCTTTGTGAGCACTGGCTTCCATTGTCAGGAAGAGAGGAGACCCCTATGGCAGGGTAGGCAAGGTGACTGAGTGCCCTCAAATCTATCAAATCAGCTTTCTACACAATTAAGAATTTTGACATGTATGTTGCATCTATGCACTAAACAAATTGCACTAGGATCTAAAACTGTATGTGGATTTCAAATTGTGTGTGTGTGTGTGTGTGTGTGTGTGTGTGTGTGTGTGTGTATGTATTTCCTTAGAAATTCCTATTTAATTAAGACTATTGGGCTGAGACTAGAATCTCTTTTTAAAATATATTCATGTTTTCTAACGAGTTGGTAGCAAATGTAAAGATTTACACTCTAGTGGTTCCAAGAACACCAGAAAAGAGACACAAAGGAAGATTTCCATCAGCAAGCCTGAAACTGGAAGGACACTAGGAACCTATAGACATCCAGCCAAGTAAAAGGCAATATTAAAGACCCTGGATGATCTGTGATCACAAAATGCTCCTATATGAAGTAAACCTGTATGCACCGAGGGAGTTAGACTAGCTGATCTTCATTGCCACCCGTGATGCTAAGAAGCAAATAAGCAAAACAACCTCTGTGGTAAAGCTCTGTTAAATTTCCCACTGCCAGACTTGGGACCCTGCTCTAGTAAAATAAGTATAACTCATGGTAATGTGTAATGCCACCTGGGACCTTCAGTCACTCCCTGAGACAGGAAAGGCTCCTGAAAACTGTGCTGACTGAAATTCCACACAAGTTGACTCAATGAGTCCCCTGCTATAGGACAAAACCTGCTCTGTGCACAAGGGCTTAGTACGCTGGATGTGACAGGAGACTCATCGGACTATAATTGAGAGAATCCCGGCAGTCTAATTATCCTATGCAGACATCACAGTTGATCGTCTAGTCAGCTGTGATAACAGGCAATCTCTTTCCTCCTGTGGACTAAACCCATTGACATTAAACATCTAAGCCAACACCAGCCTTTCCAAACCCATACAAAGCTTTCCTGAAGTCATTGAGTCGCATGAATGTATAGACATCAGATAACTTGTGCTAACGATGTAATCCTAGCCACGAAATCCAAATAAAGCTGCTTGAATTTTGCAGAATGGTGCCGCATAGACCTGCCCCGTGTCTTACTCCTCTTGCCTCCAGCTCCCTAGTTTCGAGATTTCAGGCATGAGTCACATGTTTCTTTGCAAGAACCTGAGTTCTGGAAGCAGCAAGTAATTCCGAATGTAAAAATTACACAATTGCCAAGGGAACCACCTTGTTTGTGGTAGAGATGTCTAATCAAAGAGCCAAACATTTAGTTCATCTCATGTGGCTTAAACTTTTGACTAGCTTTTTAAAGAGGAAGGAATCTGAATATAATTGGAATGGATTACGTTGCCAAAGGGTTCAATATATAGAACAACCTGGTTCAATATATGAACAAAAGCTAAAAGTTTTAAATTTAAAAGTTTTATATTTTATATTTCTAGGGTTTTTTTTTTTTTGGAAAAAAAAAAAGAGCTTCAGTAGACATAGAGAAGATAGAAAATTTATAGAGTTTGGACCAAATAGTTGACCTGCAATATTCCTATTCAAGCCCCATCTGAGATACACTACATACCTCAATGCCTTGTGCACATGCACACTTCGTAGTTGGCAACAGAGTCTGCCGGCCCTGCTCTGATCCACCACCTGCTACCTTGTGAGGGCAAGGTGGAACTGACACAGCTGGGAACTGCTGTACCTGAGCTCAGCTCCGTTTAACAAAAACTCCGAATAGATGGCAAATCTCTACAATGCACACTCCCTCCTTCCCTTGATTTTACAGACAGCCAAAGCCATTCCATGGACTTTATAGACGTAGTGCTCCTAAAGGCCGGATCACGTTTCTGTTAAGAAGAAGTGTCCCTGCTCTTTGACAGGGACCAGAGAACAGCATGGCACAGATCTAATGGTGTATGCTGTGGATTAGGATCACCTATGACCTACTGACTCCAATCCTGCTACCTACAGAACACTGAGCAACTTACTGAACCATTCTTGTAACTTAATTTCATTATCTGTGAAGTGTGTACAGTAGTACCTTTATCTAATTACAGGGGATTAAAGGAAACGTTGAACTAAAAGAGTTCAGAGCAGAACTTGATGCGAAGAAATATAGGTATCATAACATAACATTGCTATGGTGATGACAGCCATTGCCACTGTCACCAGTGGCAGCTGTTGAAATTGACTCTCCTTTAAAGTGGACCATGCTTGGTTACAATAATAGCCACTTGAGGAGACTACCCTACCACCAGTTTCATCATGAAGATGCTGTCACTGTGACCTTATCCTAATGACCAAAGCAGAACCCTCATGACTGGCACACATAAGTTAAAACAGTATCCTAAATTTCTTTTTTTTTTTT
>NW_022196912.1:116828541-116843720 GCF_008632895.1 Mastomys coucha | reverse complement strand
TTCGAGACAGGGTTTCTCTGAGTAGCCCTAAATTTCTTAACATATTGGCACAGTTGCAAAGCCATGAGCGTTAAGCTCTGAAGCCAGTAGACATGTCACAATTTCTTCACAAGTGGAATCTAAAATGTTCCCTACCAGGAAAGCATCTCTAGTTTTGGGTTCCCCTATAGGAGAAAGTTTCTCTGTGAGGTTCCCAGCCTCAAAAGCAAAAGGAAGATGTAGAAGATGGAATAGGATGCCTCTGTTCACACATTCATCTGATTATTGCCATGAAAACCTGGATAACTATTCCATCCCCTTTGAAATGGGGAAATGGCCTGACCTAGGGTCTTAAACCAACTGTGAATGCCTGACAGACATCATAAACCTGATAAATAGAATCCTTTCACACTAGGATAGGGATAGTAAAGACTCTAAAGATGAGAAGATATCCAGAGATGAATAGTAGATATTGATGCAGAAGACCAGCAGCTGGCTGTATGCAGGATGTTTCTCTCTGTCTATGGTCAGCCTGTCTGAGGACAAAAAGTGACAGACCATGAAACCTCTCGTTCCACTATAGTCACTCCAAAGTGTGTCCTCCCATACTTGATTTACAGAACTCCTGCAGCTATCTAAAAGCCAAAAATGGCAGCAAGTCCAGAAGCAGATTACAGAGGATGGGTAGCAATGGGGAGACCAAGCACTGGGGTGTGATGATCAGTAAAACATTCACAATTCTTCAGCATTGTTTGTCAAAGATAGCTATGGTGCTGGAAAAGACTCGTCTTGGCTTGATTGCATCCATAGCAAGGGTGACGGCCCTTTGTTCTGTAGTAAAAGCAGACAGAGTAAAGAGAGTTCCTGAGCTGTGGCTCCCTTGTCCTCCTTAGACCTAGGACCAGTTGTGATGTATATAGGATGGAAGCAGCTGCTGTTACTGGACCAGTCAGAGAACCAGATGTACTAGCAACAAACCTAAATAGCCATGAAACTCTCTATTTCTTTTAAACTCGAAGTGTTTTTCATTCTCAATTTTAAAGACCCTCTTTGCACCCCTTAACCTTATTCATATCAAATATACGACTTTTTTTTTTTAAAGCATCTCTAGGTCTCCTGAAAGAACACGCAACTGAGGAGGCAGGCTACAGCCGAGCCACCACATTTCCAGGTAAGCTGGGATCTAATATGCTAGACACACCTAGAGGACTAGAGTCCAGACTCTTCTGTCAGAGCATCAGCAAACTAAGGCCTTTTAAGACTTTCAATTCAGTGTGAAATCAGGTCCCAATAAATTCAGCAGTACTACCTAATAATTCTCTCAAAGTCAAGGGTATTTAAGGCTTACCTTAACAAGGTCTGAGAAAAGTACTTCAGGGTGTTTGCAATGTCTGTCCCTGATGGCACGGGATAAATGTTGTGGAGAACCCGGTTATGATATTCCTGCAAGTACCGGATCTTGGACGCAACTAGATAAAAGCAAAAAGAAAAACAAAGAAGAAAAAAAAGAAGGACCTTCTTGTAATATGTATCAAACACACAGTGAATAACTACAAACAAGAACTCAATCCATACTTTTTAAAACACATGTAAATTTTCCTGAAGTTCCATGATAGAAACCCTAATACAAAACACTTAATTTCTTATAACTGCATTCAACACTTAAACTTATTTTTAAGTTATATGGATTGATATCCCTACATGAACTATCTATTCCTTTCGATCACTAAGGAGAGCATTATTCTAATCTCGTCCTAATTATCTCCAGATTAGCTTCCAATTATCAAAATAATAATAAATATAAATCTCTGTCACTAGAGAGTTACAGTTAACATGAAGGAAAAAAACTCAACACTCTAAAACACCCAAAAAGTTGGGTGTCCATTGTGCAATGGTAGCAATTAAAATTGTGTTTTCTTTATGAAAGTGTGTTTAATGAATGCTTAGCTGCATGACTATGGTGAGAATATATTCACTTGTTGAGTATCAAGGAAGAACACAATGACTCTGTGGTAATAAAAACACAAACAGTAAAGATCACATTTTTCTTCCAGTGAATTGCATAAATTAGGAACCATCCTAACAGCTTTCTGAGATTGGCTTCCCAGTCTCCAGACAGGAGGGACTAAACAGGTGTATTTACCCTCCTACACCTACCTGGAGTCACCAGCATTGTCCACATTCCTGACCTGACCTTTGACCTGGCTGTAGTGAATGGCCCAGCTCTAGTCATTCCTCTTTGCAAATCCCAAGGAGCCATGATGATCAACGTCTCTCTGGTCTCCTCTTCCACAGAGTTCTCAGTAATGTCCGTTTGTCCTTTCAATCTTTAAGGCTACCCACGGAGCCTTTTAGGTGGTATGGCTCACTGTCAGCAGTTAGCAGAAGACGTATCAAGTCCCGGAGAAGCAAGGTTTTGCTGTTCCCAACAGCCAGTGGGAACAAGCTCCTGGATGCATCTAACCAAAACGCTGGCTTAAGCAACTTAAAGACAGTCAAAATGCTTTTGACAGGTGTGCGACGGAGAACCACAGAACAGTAATTGTCAGAACAGGGAGAACCTTAGAGCCCTTCCCTATACCATTTCATCTTAAAGGTGGGAAAAGGAGGCACACAGGTAGGTATTGATTAGCTCTCCTGACTTCTGATCCAGTGCTTTTTCCACTATGACGATTAAGTCTGCGATTAAGCCAGCATGCACACAGTAAATATTCATTATACAGCATCAAGATAATTGGCAGCAGTTGTCAGGCTAATCGCTGATCTGAAGTCTACAGGGTCCATGGCTCCCACTCGCCCTTTCTCTTTCCTGCTTCTCAGCATTTTCCCAATGAAATAAGTTCACATTGCAGATAGATGGCCTCTATTGTCACCTCCAAAGACGGCAATAACTTTAATATCTATTGTTTCATTTAACCCACAGTATTTGGTTATAAACAAATTTTCTGAGATAAACTATAAATAAGTAATATCAGAAAATATATCAATTACATAATCAACAAAAATCCATTTTCTTCCAAATGTTTTTGACCTGTCATGCATCATTACTTTAATAATGACATTACAAGAGACACTCATGTTAAGTATAGGTCTAAGCTCCCAATATCTGACGTATATGCCAGGCCAGCTTACACTTTCTCTCATCTATTATCACAACGATATTTTATTACTGTGACTTTTCTCAAGTTTTAATACTCGTCAGGTCTCTGTGGAGAATTTCAGGAATGTCATTCATCCTTCTACTACCTAAAAAGGAAGTTGATAGTTCAGGATGTGGACAATAAGCTGAAATGAGGAGAAAAGTCAAAGATCTCCCAACTCAATGGCTTGCTCATAATTCAAGAACTGTAAAACCATCATTCCACAATGATTACAAGCATTCAGATGTGTTTATGAGATGAATTGATGTTCTTTTTATAGAGGCTTCTGTTAGGATGTAGTAACAACTCCTTTCAATGAGTTTCCAAATGGCAGGGAAAAGCAGACACTACGGCCACTTCCTCCTTTGAGATCTTTGCGTAGTCTACATATCCACATAGAGCTATCTCTGTTTACTCACCTGTTTATGTTTCTATATCAAATTGTGAATGTTGAGAGGCATCTTACTTATGTTTCCATCCCAGTCTTAAAATATTGCCTAGTGCTGAGTGGGTACAGTCACTGGGATGACTGTGAGCAATGAGTTAATTCTTTAAGAACAGCTTTAGCACCTCTCTCTCTCTCTCTCTCTCTCTCTCTCTCTCTCTCTCTCTCTCTCTCTGTCTGTGTGTGTGTGTATTTGTATGTGTGTGTGTGCATAACACACACATATATAGTAATATATATGTATATATATGGATTCTTAGATTCCAGATACCTACTAAATACCAGTAAATGAAGGTAAAAGAAGAAAGAAAATGGTAAAGACAAATAAATTCACAATCATGAAAGACAGTTTATAGAATAGGTCAGGAAATGTTCAGATTACTTTCTATATTGGAAGACCAACAAAATTTCAGCCCTCATAAATTTCTTTTCAACTACTAGAAAATAAAAAGGGGGCAGGAGAGATGACTCAGCAATTAAAAGCCCTGGCTGCTCTTCCAGAGGACTTGGTTTTGATTCCCAGCATCCACGTGGCTGCTCACAACCATCTGTAACTCCAGGCCAGGGAATCTGATGCCCTTTTCTGGCCTGTATGAGCATTAGGCACACACATGTCGCACTTACACACATTTAGGCAAAACACCCATGCACATTTTTTAAAAAAAAAAAAAAAAGATGAAGATGAGGAAGAGGAGGGGGAAGGGAACAAAAATAATCAGAAACATCTCTGACAAGTAGTAGCCTGTAATCGGGCTGAAGATATAACTAAAGCTCCTTTGCATTTCATCCTTGTACAGAAGAGAGGACGTTTTTGGCTGGCTCGTAAGCCCAGGAGCACAACGCCTCGCCAAAGCTCAGAAGTTTTGCTCTTAAGCCTACACGTGTACTACTGCACTGTTACTGGAGACTCCGATCACTGGCAGACTGTATGCACGGGCATCATCTCCAAACACAACTGATCTCAGGACCACATATTCCCAGCAGTCTCCCGCTCTGTTCTGCTCTAGTTAAATCTTCAGAATGTTCTCAGTGGCCTGGCCAAGCCTTAGTCCATAAGAAGTCATCTGTCATAAATCATATTCCCTCACATTCAAAATTGAAATCCTAACCTCCAAAGGTGAGTGTGGCTGGAGATAAGGCCTTTAAAAGAGGTGACCAGGTTCACATGAAGCCATTACAGCTCTGTGCTCTTTGAATACCATCTTCCTTCTGTCCTTGTAAGAAGATTAGGACACACAAGAGACATCCGGAATGGGGGAAGGGAGAGGAAAAGCTGAGAGAGGACAGGTGAGAAAGCGACCATCTGTGAGGCAAGGAAAGAGGCCTCAAGAGAAAGCAAACCTGCCAACACCTTGAACTTGAACTGAAAGTCTTCAGAACTGTGAGAAAATAAATGTCTGCTGTTTTAGCAGACCCATCTGTGGTGCTTTGTGGGGGCTGGAGAAACTGAATACACCATCACAGAGGAAAGTCTCTAAGTGAAAGGAAAAAAGGTGTGAGCCCTGAATTAAGACTTCCTGCTCCTCTCTCCTAAACCTTGGTTCCCTCGTCTGTAAGATGGAGAGGCCCACATCTGAAAGCCAGTCCAGGGTCACTTAGCACAGCGCCCAGAACGTACTCACTTGCAGTAGATAACACTAGCTGATTTGTATCTCATTCCTCCTGCTACCAAGCACCAAGTTCACCATGAGAGCCTACCATCCAACACCAGTCCCCCCTACACCATTCATCTCTCCTTCTTTATTAAGACACCCTCATAGCTAGAATCTCCTTTGTCAGAGGGAAACGTACAAAACACCTTCCTCTAGACCTCCTACTCCCTTCCCTGCAACTACTGGCTTCTGCCTTCAGAGCTTTAATTATTAAGAGTTGTATATATAATCTCTGAGTGTGTGTGTGTGTGCTTCTGCCTCTGTGTGTCTCTGCTTCTGCATATTGTTCTCTCTCTCTCTCTCTCTCTCTCTCTCTCTCTCTCTCTCTCTCTCTCTCTCTCTCTCTCTCTTGTCCTCTCACTCTCCCCGTCTGGCTCCCACCATCACCACTGCCCTGAATCTGGTTTCCTGGCAACCCTCTCTCTCTATAGCACCCAGATTGTCACATCCAATGACACTTCCCAGTCACCCATGGCATTACTAAGCCTTTCAGCTCTCCCATATAGTCAGTCCACCAGTCCCACCTTTTTGAAACTCTCTTCCCTTGGTTTCCCTAACACCATATTCCCCCAGACTTCTACCTTTGAGAAACATTCCTCATAGAGTGCTTTGCCATCTCGATGCTTTGAGAATTTTGAAAATTATCAGGGCTCAACCACTAACCCTCATTTTTTTCTCCCTAAGCAATCTCATCCACCCATGTGGCTGCCAGTTCTATCCACGGACCAAATAGTCTGACATGCACATCTCCATTGAAGATGCTTATGTCACATGAACAATAGACCTCTTATCATTTTTTTTTCCCACTGAGGAATCTCACAGGGACATCAGAGTAAACACATCCAATGCTAAATAATCCTTCCCTCTCCATTCACCCTCCAATAAAACCCTGCTACCATCTATGTGATCTACCAAGGTCACACAAAGGAACTCATACTGTCTACCTCCAGCCTAACCCATCACAATCTCCTACAAACACAAACACCAAAAGATACCTCCAAGGTGCCTTCATCCTTCCTCCTCAATGGCTTGCCACCGTCTCCAGACAGACTCAGGACGCTTCCCAGCTCATCTTCCAGATTCTCTCTTGCTATGGCCCACTTCTTTCTCCTTGGAGAAGCCTAAGAGGCTTTTAAAGCCATTTCACATAATCATCTCCAGGCTATTACCCTGAGAGTAAAATCTGAACTTCGTCCCACCCACTTCCAGCCTGACCTGGCACCCTACAGCTGCACCAGTCGCTCTTGCTCAGTGTCTCATACGAAGCTATTTCTTTTTTTGAACAAAAACTTTGTATGTGCTCACCCCTCTTCCCTGAGTTCTTGTCCCTTCACACCCTGAGTGCCGATGTCTATTTGCACCTCAGAGGTGGCTTTTCATGCCACTTGCTCATAGAGGACTTGGCCAGTGTTCCCATCTGAACTGATTCCCTGATCCACACTCCCGTTTTTCTCTATATAATACATGAGTTAGGGTATTTTCCCCCACTGGATAACACAGCTTGCAACTGTACGCTTGTTCAGATAAGCACACTCTACCTCTTCCAAGTGGACATGTACCAAAAACTGCATATGTGCTCACCACTGCAGAGCCCCAGGACTTTGTAAGGACTGCCTGGGCAGAGTTCAAGTAAGGGGAGAAAACAAAGAGGTGGTCAGCAAGACAGTGGCTGGTTTCAGCCATTAAACTCTGTGTCCCTTACAGCCTAGAAAGCCAGCTGCCAAAGCAAGATGAAAATGAGCAAATCCCCAAACGGCTGCGAGAGGTTTATCTCACAAAGAAGGTACTAGGTTTCACTGAGCATAGTCTAATCCAACCTCCGCTCTTGGCTACTTTACTTCTTAAACGCTTCTCTATGTTGTTAAAACACCGAAGAAACATTCCTTTTATGTCTACATAATATAGACATAAAAGTGTTTCAACAAAACTAGGACTGTATAACACAAAAGTTTCAAATCTGCTTTTTAACCTTAAACATGCTCCTACATCACTAAATGTGTTGAAAATGATCCAGTACTATTTTCAAATAGTACTGTTTAATTATCAAGGCCATCACAAAAGTTAAAAATAATCAGATGAACACAATGAAGGATACAAAATCCCATAAAGGCGTCTGTTCAACCACACATGACATTTCAGTGTGTTAGCCTTCTTGGAAATTTTTCTATATACATATTTTTTTTCAGAATTCATTTCTCCCATACATCAGAAGTAGATTTCTATATCATTTCAATTACTCTGTAACTTCTTTTTTTTTTTTTAAGTAAATCGTAATTTATTTCACCAATGATCTACTGATGTCTGTGAGGCTTGGGATGGGCCCACTATTCCGTGTAAGGCAATAAAGGAGCTGGAGCTTGTTCAGTGGATACCAGCCAATGCTGCTCTTGCAAAGGGCATGAGTTGGGTTCCCTGCACCCACAGCAAGCAGCTTGCCTCTAACTCCAGAGCCAAGGTATCTGATGCCCTCTTCTGCTCTCCTCAGGCACCTACACACATGTGACATATCCATATACATGTAATTTTAAAATAAAATAAGACTCTAATGCTGCAATAGAATGTCCCCTTAATACCTGAACATGTCTTTGTATTTCCTTAGAATCAATATTCAATGTAGACAATATGAAATGCACAAATTTGAAATATTTTGCAATGATTTGGAGAGGTAAGATATGGTAGTATGCACCTATAATTCCAGCACTTTGAAAGGAGCCAACAGCAGAATCAAGGGTTCATGGTCAGGGTTGGAGTGTTGGCTCAGCAGTTAAGAACACTGGCTACTCTCCTAGAAGACCTAGGTTCAATACCCAGCACCCACATGGCAGCTCACAACCATCTGTAACTCCAGTTCCAGCAGATCTGTCACTATCTTCTGCCCTTCCCCAAGAGGCTCACAAGCAAAACCCTGGCACACATAAGAGCATCCTACATAGCAAGTTTGTGGTCACCCTGGGCTACATGAATCAAAATAAAATAAAACAAAACAAATAGCTTTAAAAGAACAAATAAAGCTTTTGGGGATGCAAGATGTACACATCATTAGCATTTATAATAACATCACTGAGTATCAACAATTATGTGTGTGAGTGTGTGCGTGTATGTGAGTGTGTGCGTGTATGAGTGTGTGTATGTATGTGTGTGGTAAAAGCTTGTGTGTTACATCACTTCCCGTTTACAGTTTACTAAACCAAAGCACCCCAGAAGTAAGTGGTTTGCCCTTAGCCACAGAGCTAGTACTTGGAAGAACTGGTCACTTAGCAGGCCTGGAGCCATGCTTTTTCCAGACCACCCTGTTCTCTAATTGCTTTTAGTGTTTTGGGAACATGCAATAGATATGAATGAAATAATATTCCCCTAATCCTTCTTGTTTTCAATATCCCATTAAAGAATGCTGTAGCAAGCAGATGAGCCATTAGACTAAATTTCAAATATATATTTCAGAAACACACAGCTCAATCTATCTACTTCACTAGTCAACCCTTGCCTTGAAAATTCAAATGACTTTTGTCCTTCAGAATCCACCTTAAGACCACATCACCAGCTCTTAAGACTCTTTTCCATCATTCTTGAAGCCTTCTAATTAACTAGGCGTTATCAATTGCTCCTTTAAGCATGCGGAGTGCTGCTCTCTGATGGAGTTACTTCCTTACTCTCATGTGTCAGTAACTGTAAGCTGATCCCGATGGCTCCAGTTAGTTTTATGTTTGTAAATCCATTTTCCCAAACACCTCTAGGTCCTTCAAGATAGGCCTATTCTCACTTTTCATTGTAAATCCCTCCGAATCTGTACATGGCAGATGGTCAGCAGTAGCAGCGGATTAAATGTCAACTATCTCGTATCCTGTACATACTCCAAATTCTTTAAATATTCTGCTACTTTTTTTGTACAAATTATTTCCATGTACAATTTATTATGTAAATTATATAAAGAATGCAGTATTCTTTTTCATGGTTAATTTCCTTCCCTTGTTTCAACAGGACTCAAAAAAATTCTCTTGATACATATTTCAAATGTTTTGTAAGTTCTTTGTTATATTTGAATCCTCACTGTTTTTATCTGACTAGCGATTCTTGTTCTAACAGACTGAGTGTCGTAGGGTTTCATGATGCTCTACAGAGAGCCCTAGATGGACTATGGGCTTCCATCTACTGCTATGCATTGCCACAAGCCACTTTATATCTTGACTTGGGGGAATTCTTGTTTCATGTTGTCTGGTTCTTACCAAATGAGAATTAAAATAGCATTTCCAGTACATTCTTTGCAAATCTTTGTTATTAATGATGTAAGCCTGACAGTCTGCGGTCTGATTCTACCTTAATTTTAAACCCCTTTTAAACTATCTTCTTGTCAGTTTAATATTTCCTTAAGGAATAACAGGCATGGGGCTGGCAGGATGGCTCAGTGGGTAAAGACATCTGCCATCATGCCTTAAGGCCTGTTTGATCCCCAGACTCCAGCTGGGAAGAAAGACCCCAATCCACAGGGTGGCCCACTGGCTTCCAAATATGCACCATGACACACACGTGCACATACCCAAAAAGACAGACTAAACAAATAATTAAATAAGTGTAAAACATTTTAAAAAGAAACTGTAAACATAAGTAAGAAGTATCTAGACATGGTTCTCATATCAGACTGCTCTAATCACCACAGGGGTTTAAGCAACAATTGTGTCTGATATGTTATCATCTTCTTGGTCAAGCATAGGTTACAGAATAGGATGTCTGCCTTAATTATCGCTGCATATCTGTCTTTATTTACTTGTTTTGTATTAATAGAAATGGGATTATTTAGTAGTCACATTGGTTCTAGCATGAAATCATCTCTCAAGATCTATTTTCTTCTCCCTCCTCACAATATCACCTGAATTAAACCTGTGCAATCTCCTTCTGAGATAAATTGCCGTAATAATCTGTCTGATTGCACCCTGATCCTTTTTCAGTATGACATCCACAGCCATCTCTCCAGAATTCAAATGTTTTTCATTTTCTGTTCATTGAAATTCACATGAAGCCCAGGAAGAATAGCTCCCTGCTTACCAGTCAAGCCTCCTCTCCCGTTCTCTCCCTGTGTCTCACCTCAACCATTCCAACTTGCAAAAGCCCACGTGACGGTCTTCCTTAAACACCATTCTGTTCTGAAATGTAATCTCTACCTCTCTGCATGGAGGCTCCCAAAAGAATTCCCCAAGTTTCAGGTCAACCATGTCTCCTGTAGACAGATAACCTACCCTAGCACACACCCATGTCGCTGAAGTTATCCGAGCGTTCACAGTCCCGGGCTTCTCGCTGGCACGTACCGCTGCGTGATGTTGCCAATAACTCTATAGCTGTCTCCACACTAGACTATCAGAAGCATCACTTTTAATGTCATACATGCAGCATATTGTAAGTGTCTGGTTCTGAATATACATTTGCTACATAAGCAAGTGAACGTAACACACAACTCAATACAACAAAGCGGTTTAAGCTTTCTAGTCCTTTCGTGAACTCATGGGTATAACGTAACTAAGGTTTTCTGCCCCCTCTTCCTAGTACTCATCATAAGGACCCCTTGTATCACTTTCTTCTCAAAACTCCTAAATCCATCACTATTTGGGGGTATGGACATGAGATGAATTAAATAATGGGGAGTGATACCCACCCCCAAGAGACAGTCCATGTGTGCTGTTGATGGACAGGCTCAGGAGCAGGGCTACCCCAGCCCACTGAGCACCACATGCCTCACATGCCTCACATGTGTCCTCCAGGTTACAGCTCTGTTTGCCCTGCTGTGCTCCAGTCTTGCTTTAACCCTTGTTTCCCAGCTATGTCCCAACATCTTCCTTTTGAAACAGGAGTGCGTGCTGTGTTTACTCTGCGCCATTATACACTTGGAAGTATGGGGTGTGTGTTTGGGTGTTTTATTTTCTTGTTCTTGCAGGGACTTGTAGTTAACAGTTTGCTTTGAACCTGGACTTTTAAACAGTTTTATGTGGATTTCTGAAGTTGTCACTAGATGCATTTTGGTGACCGGGGCAGAATGCTATGGCTTGAATGCCCCTCACTGGGCTTTGTTTTAGTTTGCTTGCTTGCTTGCTTGCTTGCGTGCGTGCTTGCTTGCATGCTTGCTTGCGATAAGGTTTCACTGTGCAACCTGGTTGTCCTGCTACCATGCAGAGCAGACTGGCCACTTCTACATGTACCACCCTGCCTACCTACAGTCTCACAATCTGAATACTTGCTGCAACAGCCCTTAGGAAGTGGAGCCTGGCTGGTGGAAATAGGACCCCAGAGGCAGCCTTTGAAAGGGATGCATGCCTCTGACTCCATTTCTACACTCTCAACCTTCCAGTCTTATATCTGTGACAAGCCTTCCTTGTGTATACTAGCTGCCAGCATCCAAACCAGTCACTTTGTATTTCCAGCCATGATGACCTGGGGTTCTTTTGAAGCCAAAATAAATCTCCCCTTCCTTGAGTTGCTTCTGTCAGCTATTCTATCACAGTGATGAGAAAGGCAAGTAGATACTGGTCTTTGCTTGAATTCTGGCTCCCTATGTATTAGCTATGAGTACATGGACAAGGCAATAAACTTCAATCAGTGTTAATTCTCTTATCTATACAATGAGGGCAATTGTTTTTTTATCTCAGGGGTTGCATACAGCAATTCTGTAGCACAAAGACTGGCATACAATAAAAGAATGTCACAATTCTAATTGGCTACTACAGATTCCCCCCCCCTTCCTTTTCTTTCCCTAGGCTAATGTTCTATCCTTTAAATAGAAGACAATACACAAGTGTAGTTAATAATGAAGATATTCAAAAATTAAAATGTAGGGGGAACAAAGCATTGCCCGAGAACTCTGCTGAGTATGCAGGGTCCTGGGCAAATCCTTGATCAAAGAATGTCACTCCCCCTTAAAGGAAAGTCACCCTCACTAAAAAGCAAAGCCTCAGGGACTGGAGAGATGGCTCAGTGGTTAAGCACACTGACTGCTCTTCCGAAGGTCCTGAGTTCAAATCCCAGCAACCACATGGTGGCTCCCAACCATCTGTAATGAGATCTGATACCCTCTTCTAGGGTGTCTGAAGACAGTTACAGTGTACTTACATATAATAAATAAATAAAATCTTAAAAAAAAAAAAAAAGCAAAGCCTCACAAAAGGTATGCAGGAAGGGTAACGGCAAAGGAAATGACAGACAGACAGACAGACAGAGAGCCCAAGCAGCCCAGATGTGAGATGCCACACACCACCTCATCAGGCTCCTCCAGGCTGTCACACACATATTCTTCAGTCCATTTAAGCTCCAGGTGGCCAGCTTTACCTGGCACATTCAGCAGACAAGAAAGGTCAACAAAGAACATCTCTGTTCTTCATCAAAGAATTCCATCTCCACCAGCACCTCCACTAAACACCGCGTTTGTTTAATTGTTTACATTCTTCAAAGTATCTCCACAAACATCATTCAGTTAAGTTTTGAGCATTTAAGATGTAAAATGAAGAAGAAGACAACATTGGAGTTTAGGGAAATTTAAACATTACACAGCAAAGCCAATGCAAAGTAGAAGACCCAAGTGTACTTATTCATTTAACAGACATTGATTAACTAAAAACTTTGAGGTACTAACAAAACAAGAATTACTGATGCACAACCCTACTCCACCTCCCGCCCTGTCCTCTAGAAGGTCACAGAAAAGTACAATGATAGTTCTCAATTCTGATGTGCACTGCATAATGCTAGTAAACATGAAAATAATGGCTATCTTACTCCCACATTTCCAGTGAGAAAACTGTAGCTGATAGGAGCTCAGTAGGTCACCCTGAGGTGGTGAGAGCAGTAAACCGGAGAACCGTATTCTGTTACACCACCTAGTAAGAGACACTAGAACCAGCTATGGCCTGCCGCACATTTTTTAGCTCATTAAAAGTATGATTAAAGCCACTCGGTGAGTTTTCGCATATGAATCTGTAAGTTGTAAATTAACCTCTTGTCATATGGGGGAGAAAATGTAAACACAGGAATATTTCACTTGCTGGAAATGAGACACTTGCAACTAGAGAGGGCAGAGCCACTTACTCAAGGTGGTTAAGTCAGCGCCTCGTGCTCTGCTGCTGCTCTCAGGAGAGCTTGAACTAAGAATTCCTTGAGTCAGATTCACCTCTCCATTTGGTGGAGAGAATAATTCAGGAGATGCAGATCCTTAGAGCAGAGGGTTGATGGTCGGAGGTGCTGAAAGGAACAGGCTCCCATCCTATCTAACACAACAGGAGTAGATTATGGCACTTGGTTTGAAAGTTACTGAGCAGCTTCCAAAAAAATCCAAATTTCAAACTGGAGGAATCTGAAGCCCGTTACTAAGCACCTTCCAAAGCATCACGAGACTCAACCGCTGTAGTCCCTAAATGATGTGGCAAGACACCTGAGTACCATACTTGAGGTTTCGTGGGAGAAAAGACAAGAGCTAATGCTGGTCTATCCATAACAGCACAAATTCACAAATACAGATTTATCGAACAGACACTACAAGGTGCTATAATCTCTCTGCTAAATTGCACTTTTCTCCCTAATTAAAAAAAAAAAAAAACTAGAGTTTTAAGAGATCTTTAGTAGAATTCATCTCAGAGATAACAGAATACTGATTCTATGACATTCTTTACATTTCTACAGCAAAGTTAAATACTCAAGAAAAATCTGAATTGCCAACCACTGTCAGGGTTAGAGTCAGCCTGATTAAAAAAAAAAAAAATAGAGCCACATGGGAGATGGCAAGCATGCTTGTAAGAGATAATGTCAATTAAATTAATTGCTGGTGGGAAGACCCAGGTCTTAGTCGTGGGTAAGACCGCTCCTGGGGTAAGGGATGCTGGGGTCTGTAAGTGGAAAGGGGGCTGAGCAGTCCAGCATTCATGCCTCTGATTCCTGATGTGAACACAACATGACCAGATGCTTCACTTCCCCAGCATGATGGACAGGAGAGAAATGAAAGCCACCCTTCCGTATCATTCACTTTCAAAGGAAAATACCACTGCTGAAAACCAGCTCTGCTCCCTAAGAAGATAAGAGTTCCCCAAATTGTCTAAATAAGAACATGAACTACAGCCACCATAGTCCTCAAATATCTGGTCATGCAGACAAGCGCTGGGAATATGTGGGATCCCACTTTCCTGTGGAAGAAAACTGTCTTCCATGACAATGCCCAAGTCCAAGTGGAGAGCCACGATCAGTCTGGAGTTAAAACTCAGACGTGCCATGATTCGGAACAGACAATGCAACATTCAGGAGTAATGCACGCCATCCTGCAGGGAAATTCACTCGACCAAAATGAAGCCCTATTAAATAGAAGAGCCCAGCTCATTGGGGAGCGTTTTTAAGAAACATAACTAGCATTTCTGTAGCAACCCCATGTACCAGACAGTGTCTGGAGCACTTTGCCCATTTGACTCTTGTAAATTTCAAGACAATTCTGTGAGGCAGGCACTGGCTTTACTTCTCTGTCCTTATTTTTTTTTTTTTTAACAGATAAGAACACTACGGAAATTGTTGTCAGACTTTAAAATGCATGCTGTCCACATATAATTTGTCCTTTCACTTGGGCAGCAAGTGTCCATCAAGGTTCAACCATACACAAGACAACCCTCACCTTCAACCTCATGCGCAGTTAGAAAAGAACAAGACGTGAATAAAAACAAGGCAGTGTTTTTAAAGGTCTATAAAGAAATACATAAGGGCTAACACAGAGAATGAAGACAAAGTGAAGGAATCTCTTTTGCACAGCTTAACTTTAGAACCGGCTCTCTGAAGAGATGATTCTTAAAATATGAGATGACTCTAGACCTGGGGAAAGCAAGCTCTGAATTAAGACTGCAACCTGAAGATGTCATTTATCATGCTCACTGGAAGGCCACTTGCATACAGTGTAGGGATATATTATATACATATGTATGTATGTGTGTGTGTGCATGTGGATATGTATATATA
>NW_022196912.1:116797068-116828531 GCF_008632895.1 Mastomys coucha | reverse complement strand
TATATATATATATCCTTATATATAAGTGTAAGGAGATATGTATGAATATATACATCTTTATACATATATAAGTGGAAGGATATATATGTGTATGTGCATATGGGTATATATATATGTATATATATCCCTATATATAAGTGTAAGGAGATATATGTGTGTGTGTGTGTGTGTAAGGAGATATATATATGTATGTTTATACATATATATATGTATATATATATATATGAATATGAAAGAGAGAAGAAAGAAGGAGACTCAAAAGAACAGAATCTGGAGAGCTTGAAAGCCGATAGGTTGGAAGCATGTGATTTGGCAAGCCGGAGGAAGTTGAATCCCAGGACAGCTGCAGCAAAGAGGAGGAAAAATGAATGTGCATCTCAGAATTCCCTAAGGCACCTTGGCCACACCACAGAACTCTGCACCTACAGATGAGGGAAAAGGACAGGAGGCAAAACAAGGTTTTTAAAAGATACAGTAGAAACCTGTTAGGAGTACTCAGAAGGCTAAACCATTTCCTGTACCTAGCATCTCTGGAAGGCCTCCTCTCCCATCCTGTCAGACGGGAAGCTCACTGCCAAGCAAAACCATGCATTCGAGAACTCTAATGGAGACCGTGCATACCTGAGGATAGGGGTGACCTACCAAAGCCAAGATGATCAGCCAGCTAAACGAACTACGTATGCTGATCACAGTGCTAAGCCTCTAACAGCCTCAACCTTCAGGTTAGAGGTTGGAGGTCTGCTTTTGCTCCCTCCTTCTATAAATCTGACCTAAAAACAGTGATGTCAGGGGATCCTCTAGTTAATGGTCCACCAGCATACAACTTCAGCATCTTAATCGAACCCTAAATCTGAGTGGGCAGCTATGCACAGGCAGCCACATAAAGAAAAGACAGACAGGGCAGGAGAGACAGGAAATTACCTCGAGGAACAGAAGTCTAAGTAGAAAAAGAAACTGTGTGTGTGTGTATGTTACAGGTGTTGAGGAGATATTTACACAGGTAAAGTGCTTGCACACAAGTTCAGATCATAAGCACCTACTCAAAGCCGAGGATGGTGTTGTGAGACTTGGGGTTGGGAGGCTGAGACAGGTAGACCTCTGGAGCTCACTATCCAGACATTCTAGAAAAAAAGTGTCAAGCTCTGGGCTCCATGAGATGCTGTCTCAAAGAACAAGCTAGAGAGTGATAAAGGAACAATCTTGACCTTGGACCTTCACCTCTCTACAGGCAGACATAGGTGAATGTTGCCCGCACACATCCATACACCACAGACACACACACATTAATTAATTAAAAATGTTATAAGGGGCTGAAGAGATGACTCAGAGGTTAAGAGCCCTGGCTGTTCTTCCACAGGACCTGAGTTCAATCCCAACCATCCACATGGTGATTCCCAACTGTCTGTAACTCCAGTCCCAGGGACCCAACACCTTCTTCAGGCCCCTGTGGGCACCAGACATACATGTCGTACATGCAAGCAGAACAGCCATTCATATAAGATAAACAAATAAAAAATTTAAAAACTGTTATAAATATCACCAAGGACAGCACTCTAGTTATAAATAAACAGGGTGAGCTTTCCAAAAATAACACACAGAAAATGACAAGAAAACGGAGCTATTGGACATTGAAAACATCACTTTAGAAATAATCAACAGCAAGGCTAAAAGACACAGTTGGGAAAATTCCCCCAAGAACAGCAAAAAGACAGGGGCACAAAATGAGGGAGAAGCAATAGTAGATCCAGGAGACTGGACGCAGACCAGGAGTACCAGAAAAGGAATATAAACCAAAAGACAAAGAACCAGAGGGGGTGTAGCCACTGAATGAAATTAAGGAATGTCTAGGTAAAAGCAGGTTAAAAGGGCTCATCATGGACTAGCAAGATGGCTTGGCAGGTAAAGGTGCTTACCGTGGAAACCTGGGAACCGAGCTTAATCCTTAGGACCCAGGTAAAGTTGGAAGGAGAGAGCTGACCACACAAAGCAGTCCTGTGACCATGGACCATGTGCCCCCACACACATCAACATACAAACATCATCATCAACAATGTTTAAAGAGGTCCATTACAATGAAGAAAAATGGATTGTGTATCACTGCAAGATGTCAGAAACAAAAGACAAAGAAAAGATTCTATATGCAGCTTGATACTGCAAATGTGGCAGTGCTTAAGAAAGACCAAAGACCAAATAGCTCTGGGTCCTTCCAGAGCAGTGCCGCAAGCAAGACAAGAATGAAGCAATGCGTTCAAAATCCCAGAAACAAACGATGACCAAGGCAGAAGGATGTGTTCAGGCAAGTTACAAACTGAGTCTATGGTGTGTTTAGACATCGTGCATCCCTTCACCTGAGAGGACCAAGACCTTCTAGCGCACTGAGTATGGACAGCAACCTGTCAAGGTCAGAGATGTACAGCTAAGAAAAGACTGGCAAAAATTGCCACCACTAAGAGTCCCCCATACCCAATATACTGTTTTTAACCCAATGTGCATGACCTGGGAAAGTATGGCCCTGGTTTTCATCTGTTCTTAAGCCAATGGAGTTCCTATCTTCTTCCACAACGCCCTCAAACAGCTAAGGACACTCATTTGCCCCGCAGAAGTGTTCTATTTTGAGCTATCTCTAAGCACTGAAGGTAAAAAGTGAGCTTAAACAAACAAACAAACAAAAAATCCAGTGCAACTCTCCCATGGCACCCCACTGCAAAGCCCCAAGCAGGGTAACTCCCTCTTTAAAACTTATCAACTTGCTTAGTTACTTCGAAAGGAGGGGCCCTCAAGGATGAATTCAGGCCATGTTCCAGAGAAGGAATTAGTCTATCTCCATAATGTGAGAGAGAGCATACAATTACGTGTACACACTTCCCCATAAAGCCCCCAGATTAGAAAACAACATTTCTGGATTTTCTGGGTACCTACCTGTGACTCTGTCCTCACTCAACATAAACGTACCTTCCTAATTGTCCTGGTCAGTGCTCCCTGGCTCCCCTTTACTGTTCCATCCTGAGTATGTGTTACCCCGACCTATACTAGTCAACTCAAGCGAGACCTGGTGGTAGAAGGAAGACTTGATCATACAAGCAGCTCCTGCACAAGTTTTGTGGATCGTTCTTTTATTAAAGAATGAAGGGCTGTTGTGGCCACCTTTGGACCCAGAAACAGAAGCAGGTGATCAGACACAAATCTACTTCTAAAGAAAACTGCCATCTAGCCAATAAATGGTATTAAACCCTAGAAAAAAAGACTTGAATGTCCAGAAAGTTCACCGAAAAATGCCAGAAGAGGAGGAAGGTTCTGGAAGCACCCAGAGTGTTTTCGATTAAAACCAGGCAAGTCCGTGGGGGATAAGAACAGCAAAGACCACTGACGACGTGTAGCAAAACAGGGAAGAGGGCATCCCCCAAACCAAATGCACAGGACAAGGTGATGACAGCTATACACGTGTAAGTCATCAGCATTCATATGGAAGACAAGAAAGAGAAGTCAGTGGTCCTCCGCACAGGAACCCTCCCAAATGGTCAATAAGTACTATTGGAAATGTAGTTGACTGATCTGAAAAGAGCCATTGGGCAGAGAAGGGCTGTTGGTGTGGTAAGAGCTCAAAGCAAAGAGGCCGACTTCCAGTCCAGACACTCGTAAGCCAAAACCCTCCCTCAGAATCAAGCTCACACTGAGGCAAAGCTACTGGGAACGGAATGAAGGCAGAACAGCATAAAAGCATTGGACCGGTGGCGAGGGGGATGGCGGTGGGGGTGGGAGCACAAGCAGAAGTGGGGGCATGGAGGGGGCGGACAAGAGGAAGTGGGCAAAGGAAGCAAAAAGAAAACCCAGAGAAGACAAAGGCAAAAGAAGACAGACGGGTAAACGAGTGTCTACTGTCCCTCCGAAGGAACCCATTTCTGGCCCCAGCGGCCATGTCAGGCAGCTCCAGGTGGACCCATTGTCTCTAAGTTCTGAGGGTACCTGCACTCAAAACAAAGGGATGCATACAAAACCACAAAGGGACACACACATATACACATAACTAAGAATAATGTTAAACCAGGCAGTGGTGGCCTATGCCTTTAATCTTAGCACTCAGGAGGCAGAGGCAGGCAGATCTCTGTGAGTTCGATGTCAGCCTGGTCTACAAAACAAATTCTAAGACAGCCAGGGCTACAGAGAAACCTGTCTCAAGAAACAAATACAGAATAATTTTAAATTTTTAAAAAGCAAACAAAAGAACCACTCGGAACACTTATTTAACTTAAAAACTGAGTAACAGAAAGTATCATATATTAAAATTGTATAAATAACAAGACATAGAACATCATAAAAAACAAATTCAAAATAAGAAGAGGGTAAGTCATAGGGAAAAATGGATATGAGGCAGTATATGTGTTAAGCAGCTCTAGTTAAATGCCCCACAATATAATTTTTCAATTTTATATTGCACATATAAATTTTACCAACTCAAAAACAAATCATTAAAAACAAGCAGCAAGGTCTGTCCATTAAACAGATAAAAACCCACAGCACACTTTAATATTTCTAAACAAGCTCAAAATAATTAAGAAAACTGCTACATCTGTGTTGTTAAAAATACTAAAGTTAGGTGACCAGATAAAAAAGACTTAAGTAAAAAGAAAAGTGAGAACTCTTGAGAGAAAAATAAGGTAAATATTTCAATACTGAAAACTACATAGTCAAAATTACATCAGTCAAAATGTAAGACCAAAAAGCACAAAAGATGGTGATTAAGTGAAGCACAAAAAGAAATATTGGGGTGAGAGAGAGAGAGAGAGAGAGAGATGGAGAGAGACAGAGACAGAGAGAGACAGAGACGGAGAGAGACAGAGAGAGAGACAGAGACAGAGAGAGAGACAGAGACAGAGAGAGACGGAGACGGAGACAGAGGCAGAGACAGAGACAGAGACAGAGACAGAGACAGAGGCAGACATGTGTTTCTGGGCACATGTACCCGATCATCTCTGTGGCCATCAGAGGACAACTTGTGGAGCTGGTCCTCTCCTTCCACCTTTCTGTGTGTTCCAAGGATGGACCAGCAAGTGTGCTCCAGAAGTACCTTTACCCACTGAGCAATCTCACTTACCCACCTCCACCCACCCCCAAAAGTCTTAAAAATTCAGAAGAAGCAAAGTGGCTTTTGGTTACGACCATATACACCTCTACCAAGAAGCCTGCCTCTCTCCACAATTAAATCAATCAATCAATAAATAAATAAATAAATAATAAAATCACTCACACAAATAAGAAAGCAATGGAACATCGAGCCAAAGTTCCCAAGAAGGATGAAAGAAGGAGGCAGGAAGTCAGGTCCCATCTCCGGGCAGTGACTTGGGGACAGTCTACACTGTACGGACAGACAGAAAAACTCACAGTCTTTCTGGACTGGGCAATTAGAAAAAGAAGGTTAGCAAACTGTAAATGCTAAGACAAGTGGAGGAACTGTAAAGGGAGAAAGTTGGAGAGGCGGTCCTTGAGCCTTAGACACCTACCTCACAATCCTCACACCCTAGGTGTCTAATCACTCACTGTCCTCTGCAAAACAGGCAAAGGATAGATAGCTCAGCTAGCGACCAAAGTGCTGCACAGAGCAGGAAGCTACAGAGCAGGAAGCTGCAGAGAGGACAGGAGAGCCTGCCACCCAAGGAGAGTTGGGTGGATCACACCCAGCACTTTGGAGGCTGAGGCAGGGCGACTATCGTGAGTTCAAGGACAGCCTGAGCTTCAGAATGAGTTTCAGACCAGCCTAGACTCTAGAGTAAGACCCTGTCATAATTAAAAACAGAAAAGGAATAGAGAGTGGGAGATTGGGAACGGAAGGGAGGAACTGAGATTGCAAGTCAATTCCAACTGGGAAAAAAAAAAAGACCTACCAAAATAAACAACATTCATCGGCAGGAAATAAGAAAACTCACAGCCTCCACAACTTAGTATTCATGAGATCCAGCAATGCTTCAAATAAACCGAACAAAGAAACAGAATAATGACATATTCTCAGAAGAAAAGGAAGTCAGTCTAGTTCAACCCTGAAAAGAAACAACTGTCAAAAAATAAAACAGATTTCAGTGCCATCCCTACACCTGTCCTAGATGAAATACAACACAGTTTCAGTGCATAAAACTCTCATCAAAGAAATGGGAAGTCTCCACAGAAAAGGGGAACAAAGGAGGGGCTGGTAAGGCAGGCAGAAGCTCTCTTGGAGCTGACAGTAAGAGAAAGCCAATTCCGGAAAGTTGTCCTCTGACCGCTATGCACCCACTCACACAGACACAACAATGGTAGGCAACATTTAAAATTTCCTTTTCAAAAAGTAAATAAAAGAAAAACAAGATCAAAATTCTAGAGCTGAAAAATAAAACTGCATATTGGGACCTAAAAAAAAAAAAAAAAAAAAAAAATTTCACCAGATGGACTAAGCAGCTGAACATACAAAACAGAGGGATGATTAATAGAAAGTGTCCTAGGTGAAAAATAAGAAAAAGATTGGGGGAGGGGGGATGAAGAACATTGGAGGCCTGCTAGATAACACTGGAGAACAGGATGCATGTTTAGGGAGCTCGTCAGAGGGAGCCAATAAAAACAACAGGCAGGGTCATCTGAAGCAGTAGTCATGACAGATTCCCCAGATTTGCTAAAAGACATTTTCAGATACAGTATACACGCAGGAGTAAACACTTTGGGAATCCACACCAGTGGGAAACACATGGTCCCTGAACCGGTTTAAAAAAAAAAAATGAAGACGAAGCAGCCTTGACAGCCCCGAGACAAAAAGAACTTTACATCAACTCCATTAATTTCACATAAACTCCATAAACTCCAGCATTCGCTGGGCAATGCTGATGCTCCCTACAACCATGAGGGATGGATGGAATGGCATCTCTACTGAAAAGAAAACTGCTAAATCAGAATGCAGTATCCAGAAAAAGCAACTATTATGAAAGGTTATGAGCCAAATAAAGATCTCTTTGAATAAAAAGAAGTTTAAAGATTTGATCACAAGCAGATTTATACTACAAAAAAAAAAAAAGTAAATAAATAATCAAAGCAACTGGTTGGACAAATGAGAAATGAGATCAGGTGGAAACTTGAATCTTCATGAGGAAAAAGGAAAACTAACTTTCCAATTAAAAAGGAAGAAAACAAGAAATAGAGGAAAGGAAAAGTAGGGGGAGAGAGGGAAGGGGAAGGGAAAGGGGAAGGGAAGAGGAAAGAAGGGGAGGGAACATGGCGAGGAAAGGGGAGGGACAAGAGGAGAGAGGGGAAAGGGGGAGGGGAGAAGGGGAGAGAGAGGAGAAGGGGAAAGGGAGGGAGAGGGGGAGAGAAAGGGTTAGGGGGAGGGAGAGGGGAGAGGGGGATGGAGGAAGCCTCTCAAAAATTGAAAAACTTTGATAAAACAACAAAGATAAACTTTTTTCTCTTAATTTCTTTACTAATCATGTAATTTGAAAATTAAAGTTAATAATTTTGCTTTGGGAAGCTTATAACATATGTAGATATAATTACCAAAAACAATTATAAAACAGAGACATGCAAGATTCTTATACAATCAGTACATTTATATGTTTTTAATTATTATAATTTAATTGTATATTATCATTGCTAAAGCAAACATTTATGGTTTTTTTTTTTTCTAAAACAGGGTGTTATGTAACCTAAGCTAGCCTTAAACTGTCTCTGTAGCTAAGGATGACCTTGAACTTCTAAGACTCTGCATCCTCAAGTGTTGGGTCACAGGCATGTGCTACCATACCCAGCTTGTTCAGCACTGGTGACTGAACACAAAAAATCAGGTACAGTAGGCAAGCTACATCTCTAGCTCAACCACTAATTTCTACAGGAAAAAAAAAAAAAAAGAATGAAGCACAATGAAGTTTCCCATCAGTCCCCAGAATCTTTATTCTATTCGATCTAGTTAGGACACCTCAGCTCACTGCCAACACGCAGGACGGTTTTTGGTGGAAAGCAAAGTCTAGAATGTGGAAAGACATGGGTGGAAAAATCTATCATACAATCAGCAAAAGCAGGTAGGTCATGATGACAATATCAATGTCCTATAAAATAGTCATCAAGACAAGACACAGTAACAGAGGCCAAGCATAGGCCTCAACAATGAAAAAGACAATGAACAGGAAAACATTACCTATGAACCCAATAGCACAGCTTCAAACACATAAAGCAAAAGCTGATATATTTAAAGAAAAAAATAAATCACATAAACAGAGGTAAAGGTTGCAACATACTTTAATCAATAATTGACAGAGAAAATGAGACAAAATTCATCAAAAATATAGTAGACTTTAATATACCACTCAATTGCAATAGCATTCTCTTCAATTATGCAAGGAATGTTTATCAGCACAGACCGTATTTAGGGTCCTAAAACAAATAGAAGTTAAAAAGAGTCAAAGTACACAAAATGTATTCTCTGTGTCAGAGCAAAATGATGTTAGAAATCAAAAACAATGGGAGTAACCAGGGAAATCCCAAACATTTAGAATTAAGCTCATTGCTAAAGAATTCTCAGGCTCAAAAATAGAAAAATAAACAAACCAGAGACATTAGAAAATATTTTGAGCTGAACAACAATGAAAATATAACCTATCAAAATCTATGGACCAACATGGTGGCACACACCTGTTCTCTCAATGTTCAAGAGAGGCAAAGGCAGAAGGATCACATCATAGCTATGTTCAAAGCCAGCAAGACCCTTTCCAGAAAAACAAACAAAAAAGATAGGACAATAGGATTCTCTTAACACAGGACTTACAAGGAAATATGTAGCTTTAAAGCTGCTTAATTCGGGAAGATTTGAAACCAATGATATAGGCTTTTACATCAAGAAAACTAGAGAGACTTAAGTCCAACCAAACCAAAGGATAGAAACAGTATAGCTAAGAAAAGCATCAAACCAACACTGGCTGTTTGACACCAGTGAAATTCATAACCTCTAGCCAGGAAATTCAAGAATAAAAAACAGGCGGTAATTGCCAGTAACAGAAATATACAGTTCATTGGGTAAAGTGAAAGATATTAAGCATGAAGACCCGAGTTCAGATTTCCAGCACCCACAGAAAGGCCAGGAACTGTGACATACATCTATAACCACAATTCTGAGGGTACAGAGGCAGGTGGATCTTAGGGACACAATGGCTAGACAGTCTAGCTTTGTGTCTCCCTAATGCTGCGACCCTTTAATACAGTCTTCATGTTGTGGTAACCCCCAACTATAAAATTATTTTCATTGCTACTTCATAACTGTAATTTTGCTACTGTTATGAATCTTAATGTAAAAATCTAATATGTAGTGTATCTGATATATGACCCTGTGATTGAGTCATTCCATCTCCCAAAGAAGTCATGACCCACAAGTTAAGGACCACTAGACCAGATGAACTAGTAAGTTCTAGGTTTAGCAAAAGGCCCTGCCTCAAAAAATAAGCTAGACAGCAAAAGAGGAATACACCCAAAGTTAGTCTGCAGCTTGTACTTGGGTGAGCACAGGCAAATGTGCACACATGCACACAGACACACACAGCATGCTTGCACATAATAGAACAGCAAACTTAAAAATATAGCAACAAATTCTACAGATGAAAAAAAAAAAAAAAAGAGGCACAAGCAAGTTTATGCCAATCCACAGACATCTGGACAAATCTGCCAAGCAGACACCGTGAACAAACTCCTTGAGAGACACAACCATAACTGGCCTGTGATAATATGATGTATATTTAGGGGTCTCATGTGCATATGTATGTTCATGTGTGTGCACACATTTATGCAAATAGGCACAAAAAATGCATTCCCGCTTGACTGCCTAGGCTGGCTGGCAACTGGTGAAATCCAGGAATCCTCCTGCATCCACCCCAGTGCTAGGGTGACAGATGTGTGCAGCCATGCCAGCTTTTTTGACTTGGGAATGGGGTATGCAACTTCAGGTCCTTGAGCTTGCACAACAAGTATGTGAACCACTAAGCCATCTCCCCAGTCTTGTTTGGAGATATTCGGGTCACAGGATCTAACTCCATGATCTTTGCTCTGCCCTAAATGCCTGGAGTAATATGGTAAAAGTATGTTTTCCACTTTTGCTTGGAAAAGCTTGGTACCAATGAAAGTAAATGAGTATATATACATATATATACTCATTTATATATATATATATACATATATATATATACACTCATTTATACATATATATGTGTGTGTGTACATATATACATATATACACACATACATATATATACACATACACATACATATACATCTTTCTCCTCAACCTTTTCCCTTTCTCTCCACAATCAGACACAGAAATAAACCTAAGATTTCTCTAATCTCCCCTCACTTTTCTATCTCAGAGCTAGACATTTAGAAACTGTCTGGCATATTTTATCAGAGTAGATATAATATCATCCAGTTTCATAAGGAGTCCTGCTCATATCTGGGCACCTTCTTCAGTCCTACGTATGTCGGCCTCACTAACGCTTATGCAACGAGGTCGCTAGGAAAGCACAAAGGACAGGTTCTGATGGCTTCCAGACAGCTGAGCACATGGAGGTTTCTGGAAAGTGTCGAGCTCAGGGGGAGCATAGGAGCCCTGTGTCTCTTCTCCCGTGCCTCTGCCCTGAGCATACATTCATCTGAAATCTTTGCAATGTCCTTCATAAGAAACCAGCAAACATGTTTCCCTGGGGTCCTGTGGAGAAAGGTTCAAGCAAACTAATAAAATCTGAGGAGGGTTGCAAGGCTCTGGTTTGTAGATGGCTACCTGGAGGGCTCAGGTGAAGCCACACAGGCCTTGGATTGGCATATGAGGGTGGGGAGGGGACATAATTGAGGAAAGTGTTCTAGAATTCTGGTATCTCTAGGTTGACAGTGTCAAAAAAAAGGAGCAGATGGGAGACTGTTCAGCTCTGCAGAATGAACTGTGTGCTATTGGGAAGACGTGCCTACTACTTCCAGGTCACAGAAGTCTGTGTTAGAGCTATACAGCAGCGGACACTGAGAGGGAGAGGAGGGAGGGGGAGGGGGAGGAAGAGAGAGGGAGGGGGACGGAGAGGCAGAGAGAGAGGGAGAGAGGGAGAGAGAGGGGGAGAGAGGGAGAGAGGGAGAGAGGGAGAGAGGGAGAGAGGGAGAGAGAGGAAGGGAGAGACAGAGAGAGAGAAAGAGAGACAGAGAGAGACAGAGAGAAAAAGAGAGAGGGAGAGAGAGAGATTATGTACCAATATTTTTCAGGTAGGAAAATCCTTAACAAATTATTAGCAAACTGAATTCAACGATGTTTTAAAAGGACATAGATTCTAACTAAGCAGGGTCTATTTCAATAATCCAAGTCTGGTCTAAGCCTGAGAGAGGCTCAGAGTGGTTATTAGTAGAGAAAGCAGAGCATTGTAAGAACACACACCCACACTGTTTTTATTTAACCTTATTCCCAAGGTCTGAGCCGGTGTGATTAGGCAATTAAAAGAAATAAAAGGTAATGGAGGAAAGACGCATGATCATGTGAAAGACGCATGATCGTGTGAAAGACACATGATCATGTGAAAGACGCATGGTCATGTGAAAGACGCATGGTCATGTGAAAGACGCATGGTCATGTGAAAGACGCATGGTCATGTGAAAGACGCATGGTCATGTGAAGACACATGATCATGTGTTTTGAAAATGTCAAATAACCCCCAAACCAAGCTGTTAAGCCTACCAAGCAAGCATGGCTGGCATGCCAGCAAAACCACACAACTACCCAGAACTCAATGCTGCAAGCTCTTACAACTGCACTTACTGCACTTAGAAAACAAACTTCTAAAGTTGTTGTTTTATTGTTGCTGCCTTGTGCTTTGCTTTAGCTTTTTGGGTGTGTGTGTGTGTGTGTGTGTGTGTGTGTGTGTGTGTGTTCATGTGTTCATGTGTGTTGTCTATGGGTGCACACCTATGCACATGCATACACATTCCTGTGCATGGATGTGGAGGCCAGGGGTTGGCGCTGGATCTCCTCTCCAGTCTTTCTCCGCCTTATTTGTTTTGAGGTAGTTTCTTACTGAACCTGGAGTTTCCTAATTGATCTAATGGGATGGCCAATAGATCCTAAGAATCTTCCTGTCTGCTGCAATTGTACTGGGGTTACAAGTGTGTGCCGTGAGGACCAGCGTTTTACATGAGTGTTTGTTAGCAATCCAAACTCACGCTTGTGTAGCAAGTGATTCCCAAGCTGAGCCATCTCCCCAAACCTTTGACAGGATTTGTTGTTGCTGTTTGTTCTGGGTTTTGCTTGTTTCTTTTTTCTATGGGGGGGGGTGTTTTTTCCTTTAATTTGGTTTAGTTTTTCAAGACAAGGTTTCTCTGTGTAGTTCTGGCTGTCCTGGAACTTCCTCTATAGACGAGGCTTGCCTCAAGCTTAAGATTTGCCTGCCTCTGCCTCCTGAGTGCTAGGATTAAAGGCATGTGCCACCACTGCCTGAGGTTGGTGGTCTGTTTGTTTGTTTTTCTTTTTTTTAAGACAGAGGTTCATACTATAGCTCAGGATAACGTGGAATTCAAACTGTAGCCCAACCTATACCAGGAGCTCCCAACTCCCCTACAATGCCCTGCACAGGACTTAACAAGAACCATGTCAGGTTTGCTTTGTTCTGTTAGATGTGAAGATGGACTTGCCAGAGACTTGCAAGTTCACCATGTGCACTCTCCCACTGAGCTACAAGCCATGCCCCCAGAAACAAAATGGAGAAAACAACTTCATTCACCAAAGCACTTAGGACAACATTTAATTAAAGATATAATATTGCAAAGGGCAATTCAATGAGATCTCCCCAAGTGTGTTCTTGCACTAGTACGCATGCACATGTGTGTGTGTGTGTGTGTGTGTGTGTGTGTTTCTCCAAGATTTTAAAACCTATATGAAAAGGAAAGAAGCCAAAAACAAGTTTGAAAAAGAATGTAAGACACAGACTTGCAAAGACAGTGTGTCTTACAATAAAGACAGAGGCTCAAATGGATAAACAGAATGGAGCACTGAGATAAAGCTACACATCCACGGTTCACTGATTCTCTGCAAAGGTCTCCAGGGACTTCAATAAAGACAAGATCGTTTTCATAGCAAATGGAGCCTGAATGAATGGATATTGTATGGAGAAACAATAAACCCCAAACCTCCCCTCACACCACACATGGAAATTGACTCTAAAGTACTCACAGACCTAAAAGTTAGAGGAAAAGCAATTTAACTTCTACACAACATTGGAGAAAATATTTGTGGCAATGAACAAAAAAAATTCAAATAGGATATCAAAGCAAAAATGAATATCAAGAAAAGGATATCAAGAAAAATTTACATAAGGAACTAGGAAGTTTAAAAGCTCTCATCTTTAAAGTCACAGTTAGGGATGGAGAAGATGGCTCACTTGGCAAAAAGGCTTGCCCACAAGCATGAGGACCTGAGTTCAGTGCCAGGTATGGTGGCACACACTTGTGATCCCAGTGCTGATCAATGGCAGGCATGGTGGCACACACTGTGATCCAGTGCAGGGGAAGCAGAGACAAGTGGGTCCCTGAAGCTACAGGCTAGACTGTCTAGTCTAACTGCTGAGCCACCAGGCCAATAGCTGACTCTGTCTCCAAGGAGGGGGGATGGCACCCAAGGTTGTCCTCTGACCTCCACACACACTTCTACACACACATGTGAACACACACACACACTCATTCTTTAAAAAGTCATAGTTAATAAAACACAAAGGTAAGCTACATATTGGAGGCAAATTTTTCAGGAAAATATACTTGGGCCTAGAGCTTACACAAAACTCTTACAACTTAATAAAGCCAAACATTTCAATTAAAGTGGCCAAAGGATTAGAACAGGCACTTTCCAGAAGAAGATACCAAGTAGGCAATAAGCACTAAGAAAATATGCTTCATGTTGCTAGTCCTCTGAGAAATGCTACCTAAACCACAAAAGATTCCATTATACCATGACTAGAAAGGCTAAGGTTAAAATGATTGAGATTATGTACAGGCAAGGATAAAGGATGCTGGAACCCTCTCCTACATTTCTGGTGGGAGTACAAAGACATTACAACCATTTTATAAAATGGTAAGGCAATATCTTTTAACATCAAATATTCACTTATCATAATACCAAGCAATGCTGCTCCAGGTATTGAATCTAAAGAGTGCAAGCAGAAGTAAGGAGTATATGACTCAGTGTAAATATCAGGAACTGAATTCAAACCTTGTGCCTGCCACCTCAGCATTGAGAGTGGAAACAGGAGAATCCCAAGAGCTCACTGGCCTGCCAGCCTAGCTTCCAGTGCAGTGAGAGGCCCTGCCTGAAGGAAATAAGACAGAGCAACAGGGTTCACCCTGACATCCTGCTCTCGCCTCTACATGTGCACACATGTATATCTGTATAGTCATGTACATGCGCACATGCACACACACACACACACACACACACACACCAAGTGAAACATATGTCCAAAGCCAGGCACTTGGGCCATGTCTACAATCCTAGTACTTGAAAAGCTGAGGCAGAAGAACTACTATAAATTCAAGGCCAATCTGAATTTCCGTGAGCTTCAGACCAATATGGAATCCATAGTGTGATGCAGGTTCAAAAAAACAGAAATGAAAAATAAATCCCACATGAAACACATACACCAACATTCCCAGCAGCACCATCCACAAGGCCTGAGAGCTGAAACTATCTAGATATCTTCTGAATCTTTCTGTGTAAATGAAAGACAATGCACACATGCTACAACATACTACAAAGCCAAAAAGGTGAATGACACAAGTGACCTTCAAAAACATTGTGCTAATTAAGACCTGCCATAGTTTGGATAGGAATTCCCCAAAGGTGACCAGTCTGTTGCACTTTCGGGAGGTGATGGAACCTTCAAAGGGGTAGAATCTAATGGAAAGACATTAGGTCATTGGTGTGTGCCCCAGTAGGAACTACTGGGGACCCAGATTCTCCTCTCTTTGTTCTTTGACTGCCATGAGCTAAGCAGCTTTCTCAGCTCCACGGTGTGCTGGATCACCATGGCCCCAAAACAAACACAGGTAATGACCTTTAAAACCCTTTCCTCCTTATAAATTAACTGATTATCTCAGCTGAACAAGAAAACAGAAAAACAAAAGATAAATATGGATGCTAAGTGATGAACAACTGCATTTATGTGAAATTATACAGGAGGTAACGTTTCCATGACAGACACAAGTGAGTGTCCTTCTGGAGCTGGGGTAGAAGGAACAGATCATGGTCAAAAGCACAGGCACTCCTCTATGGTGACAGCCCTGTCACTCTGCCTGTGACAGTGCACACATGCATGTATAAATTTAGGAAAATCCATTCAGCTACATTTTGAAGACAGATTGATTTTACTATATGGATCTATTTCCAAAATTGGCAAACAGAACAAAACATAATGATATAGTCAAATGCTTATGATTATAAGCTAATGCTTATGCATATAATAAGATGGCAATCATGAGATAAGAATATTCAGCTAAATGGTGTCTTTTTTTTTTTTTTTTTTTTTTTAGCTATATTTGACATTTCAAGTTAGGGGCTAAAATACTTTCATGAATGTATTGTAGAATCACCACAGATAGGCTAGTTCAAAAGTGACTAATAAAGGTATATTGTGTGAGTAGTCTTTTAAAATACTAGCCTGAAGAGATACCTCATCAATAAACATTTACAGGATAGTTAGGAGGACTAGAGCTCAGATCCTAGGACTTGCATAAGCCAGATGTCCCTTAAGGTACTTCTAACTGCTTCTGAGGAGCCAGTGATGGAAAGATCAATGAGGCTTGCTAGCTTCTAGCTTAGCTGAAAAATTGTAAGCCCAAGGTTCAGGGAGAGACCCAGATGTAAATGTAAATGTCAGTTTTATTTTCTCAGATGAAGGGATGAGATGAGAGGCATACCCAGAGCTTTATGAATAAAGGACTTGGACTGAGCCCAGAGCATTCTATCTCTGTTCTCACTCTCCCTGGGCCTACACCTGGATGTGTCTAACCTCTGTACAATCTAATCTTCTTCAAGCCTGAATCTTAAGGCTTCAGCTTCAAGTCTTCTTCGGCTAACCCAGGCCTAGACGGTTTCAGCCTCTGAGACTTACTACTGAATAAACTCACCTTTTCTAGCTCTTTTTGAACTCTGGCCAGCTCATTCTGAACTCAGCTATTCAGACTCAAACACCTCTCCAAGCTGACTGATTCAAATTGGCTTCCCCAGGCTTCTGACTAAATTACTCTAGTTGGAAAGGCTGCTTCTGAACTCCATGAACTGAACTGCTCCAAACTGAACTGAGCACAACTGCACTCAACCAAACTCGACTCAACTCGACTCAATTCAGCTGAACTCAGTTGACTCTCTCTCTCCCTCACCGCCCTTCAGTAGCCTCTCTTTCTTGTCCTTGTGAGAACTGGGCATATTCTATCTCTGACTCATTCTGTCAAATTTTCTCTGATTTGTCACTTTGTCTGCCCCTCAATTAGATGGCATTTGTTTGGGATTAAAGCTGTATACTCAAAGCATGTCTACATTCCAGCCAGGGAGATAAAGGTGTGTGCTGAGGGCATGTCTGTATTCTAGTCGGAGGGATTAAAGGTGTGTGGCATGTCTGCATTCCAGCCAGATCATATCTTTGGATGTGATGCCTTGCCAGAGCATGCAGCCATGTTGCTGGATTCCTGATAGTGGCTGCCCGGTGGCTTCTTCTGACGCCCATGCATGCACACATATACACAGATGCCTACAGACTCACAGGAACACATACAAAACAAATAGATATTTTTAAAGATAAAGACATATAGATTTAAAAAAAAACAGAAAATGGTCTATTCAGAAGATAATTTAAAAAAAAAAAAAAAAAGATGCAGTGGCTAGAAAGAGATAGCTCAGTGAGTAAGAGTTCTGGGTGTTCTTCCAGAGGAGCCATGTTCAATTCCTAGCACCTACAGGGTGGCTCTCAAACCATCTGTAACTCTACTTCCAGGGATCCAGCGCCCTTTTCTGGCCTCCAGGGGTACTAGGCATGCACATGGCGCACAAATGAGTGTGCAGGAAAAGAAATACATACACAGATATGGATCATGAGAAAAAGCCAAAAAATAGGACAAAGCAAATATCAAAAACAATAGTTTCAAAATATTTTCCTAAAATATCTTGAAATTGGATATCGAAAGGCCACACAGCAATGACTTCAACACAGCCAACAATGAATCATGTCATGTCATGTTAAAGCAACTTCAAAAGGGGGAAAAAGTCATCCGGGCTAACAGAAAAAACAGTAAGCAAGAGAAGGCCAATAATCCTGGCACTAGAGTATTGACCAATTCTTAGACCCCCAGGGAAAAAAATTTAACAAATTCATGGCCCTTTAATACGGGAAGTATAAGTCAAGGATTTTATATCTACCCAACCTAGTCTTCAAGTACAAAGCTATAAACAAACACTCCTAAACCTGCCAAAACTCAGGGCATAGTGAGCCTGTGAGCCCTTCTGGTGGACTCCGTTAGAAGGAATAAGCAGTGGGTACTGACAGTGAGTCCACAGAGCAAGGCTGAGACACGACTATAGGGAGAGAACACAAAAACAACTGTACAATTAGTAAAAAGCTGAAAAGCCTGGGGAATAAATAGTGCATGTGCATGTAGGTATGACTCACTAATAGACATTAATTATGAATAAAGAGATATTATTTATATCAGACATTTATATCAGATACTGGGTTAGGGGAGGCTACAATAATTTCAATGTTGTTCAATGTAGAGAAATAATTACCCCCCCAAGCATAGGAGCTAATTGTCCTCACTTAAAAAAATTAATATAAATTTAATGAATAGAACAAATAAGAGAATTAAAAACCCACTCCATATGAAAAAGCCTTTGACATAAAATATGTAAAAAATAAACAAATGATAGAACTAAGCCAAATATATTAATCATATCAGCAAATATAAATGGGCTTAACTCACCTAATAAAAGAATGGATTTACAGATTAGCTAATAAGGAAAAATCCAACCCTATACAGAATAGAAAAGACATACATAAAACAAAGAAACTCAAAGGAGTTAAAAGCAAGATGATATGTCAAATAAACAAACAAAGAAGCAAACAGGAGCCATAATCCTGATGCCTGACAAGGTCACCAAGTGTTCCTAGATGTGCAGGTGTGTGTCATGAGGCTGAAGGCTACATTCACAGTGAACGTTTTTGTCCCCAATAGAACAAGAGTAACTTCCATGAGCAGGAACACACAAATGATGCAGGCAGGAACAGACAGAAACACACTAATCAAAAAAACCTCCACATACCTCTCCCAATCCAGTCAAGTGCACTAATAATCAATAGAGTGCAGAAGAGCTAATCAAAATCAATCATGTAGATATCTGTCAAGTGTGATATTCTGGTCAATGATAGACATTATGGCAGTCTTTTAAGTGTGCATGAAACATGGGCAAAACCGAGAAAACTTGAAGGTTTTAAATAACAGCAGCTCGTCATCTTTGGAATACAGTGCAATAGAAATCAATAATGAAACTGAAAAACAAATTCCCAACCATGTTAGAATTTACACCATAAATGGCTCTTGGCAAAGTATGACTTCTAATGCAGAATTTCTTGAAAATAATGTTAATATCTCTAATCTGTGACCAGAAATCTGTATGCTACAACCAAAGGAAACAGCAAAAAAAATATATGAAGTGTGTATGTTGATAAAAAATTAAATTAGAGGCTGGTGAGATGGCTCAGTGGGGAAGAGCACAGACTGCTCTTCAGAAGGTCATGAGTTCAAATCCCAGCAACCACATGGTGGCTCACAACCATCTGTAATGAGATCTGATGCCCTCTTCTGGTGTGTCTGAAGACAGCTACAGTGTACTTACATATAATAAATAAATAAATCTTTTAAAAAATTAAATTAGTAGAAACTCAAAACTCACACAAAATAAATAAATAAAATTTTAAATGAAAAAAATGAGGAATAAGAAAGGCTGATATTACATTGGTAGGAGCCCAGGGAGAAAGCATAAGCATACCACACTAAAAATCCAGAGAAGCAAATGTCAAGCCTGAGGACCTTTGAACTCAGAGAGACTTTTGCATGACCCCATACAAACAAAACAGATAACATATGTGAAAGGTATTGTTATTGCTGTGGGAAATAAAGCATACCAAACTTCACCCCAGTAGACAAAAAGTAGGAAGTCTTTAGGAATAAATAGTCTCAGCGATATTGTGCTGCAGAGCAAGACAAAGAAAGTGTCCCAAACTCACTTGCAATACTAAACAGAAGATTGTTCCCAAATCCTGACTAGAGCTCACCCCTACTCTACCTCCTCCAAACCCTGCCAAACAACCAGCTAATCACTATTAACACTAAATTTCTCCAAGTTTTCCAAATATAATAAAGTTAAAAGATGTCATATGCTTGCAATGGATGCAGAAAATGAATTTAACTCAATACTCATTCATGCTTATGGATGGATGGATAGATGGATGGATGGATGGGTGGGTGGGTGGGTAGATGGATGGATGGGTGGATGGATGGATGGGTAGGTGGGTGGATGGATGGGTAGGTGGGTGGATGTGTGGGTGGGTGATAGATAGATAGATAGATAGATAGATAGATAGATAGATAGATAGATAGATAGATAGATAGATAGACTTCAGAGACTGGATAGATGACTAAGGGATTAAGAACACTTGCTATTCTTGCAGAGAACCAGGATTCATTTCCCAGGACCTACATGGTGGCTCACAACTACCTGTAACTTCAATTCCAGGGAATCTGATATGTCTGGCCTCCTTAGGCACTAAGCATGGGAGTGGTACATATATATCCATGCAGGTACTCACACATATACATCAAGTAAAAATAAAATAAGTATTTTAATCTAATAAAGTAAACAAATGATAGATGGATATTTTATTACCAGGATATTACCAGGATCTAAAAGAATATCTTACTTAGCAGAGAAATACCAGTGTGTTCTTATGAAAGTTAAAAACAAGACAAGAAATCACATGAATTGCTACACACCTAACATCCTGGTATCTGAGATGCAAGGGCAGAATAGCAAGCTCTAAGCTACACAATGCTGCATCAAGAGAACCACTTCACGAAAGAAGACAGACAAAAACACCAACTGTCTGGGCTGTATTTGATATTGCTGTTTTAACTCACCCAGGCTCTGGTAATTTCTACAAGAAGCCACAGAAGATGGAGACATGGCCACACACAGCCTCCAATTCTCTCCTCCTTTTTTTCTTCTTTCTTTCTTCCTCCCTTCCTTCCTTCTTTTCCTTTCAGCTGCACAAGTAGAGATTGAAGGCAAGTGGGCTTACCCGTTATTCCTAGGGAGCACAGCTGGCAGAAGTAGTCAGCCAGAAGCTTGTCTTTATTATGAGCCAAGCTAAAGGAATATTCATATTTGGAGAGAAAGATTCCTGTGCTCTGCACTAACTAGGTGAGCATAGGTCATGAGTCCTTTTATAATTCCACCTTGAAAGGAGGAAGTAAGGAAGACCTGGAATGTGTTAAGTGGTTGGGGGGGGAGGGGGAAGGCAAGTTTCTGGGAACTTTGTTATGCTACCACCAAACAGCAGTATTCAACTGTTTAGAAAGTGATTGCTCCATTCCTTAAGTAGGAGAGCTCTGACATAGGTCAGTGGTGATGGTCAGTTATCCGTGGGTTTTAAAGCTGAGGGCACTGACAAGGTGGTCTCTGCATTTTTGATGGGTCATCCAGGCTGCTGTATGACAATACATTTGACAGGGAGAAGAGCAGTACTCTAACTTGCTTTGCATTGCTATGATAAAGAACTCACCAAAAAGGACTTGCAGAAGGAAAGAATTAATTTGGCTTAAATGGTACAGCCTATCATCAAGGGAACACAAGGCAGGAACTCAAGCAGGAACCTGGAAGCAGGAACTGAAACAGAGACCACAGAGGAACACTGCTTACTGGCATGTTCCTCTGGCTTACTCAGCTATCTTTCTTATATCCCAGGACTTCCTGTCTAGGGATGACACTGCCCATACTGGGCTGAACTTCCCTACACCAATCATCAATCAAGAACATGACCCCATAGGCTTTGCCCACAGTCCAATATGGTGGGAGAATTTTCTCAAAGTTCCCTCTTGCCAGGTGTGTCAAACTGACAACCAAGATCTGCCGTCAGAAGCAGCCCCGGGGAAGTATGTTAGAAGACTGTCATAATAGAGAAAAGCTATGCTAAATCCCATAACTAATTGGCAATGGCAAGAGGAGGAAGTGATCTCTCTAAGGCATATTTGAGATAATGCCAGAGTTCCAGTATATTAGCCCTTCTCTCAAAGTTAACATTAGAAGTGATATATACCAAACTGCCTTTGGCATAAGAAGGCAGAAACAATAAATATCTAATCTTCCGTGTGAAAGGTTAAAATTCAAATGTAAATAACTAACTCTCTTGTGGAGCAGAACAGGGGAGAGTTCTGTGTGCATATTTATGTGTAGGAATGCATGTGGACGCCAAAGGACAGCTTCACAGACTATTCATCTCTAGAAGTTCATCCACCCTGTCTATCAGTAACCTGGAGCTCACCAAGAAGGCCAGGCTGGCAGACCAGCAAGCCCCAAGGATATATCTATCTCACCTCTCCAGTGCTGGAATTAAAGTGCAAGCCACCATGCCCAGCTTTTATCTTACCTTACCTTTTTTAGTTTATTTTATTTTTGTTTTGTTTTATTTGGTGTATGTGTGTGTGTGTGTGAATGTGTGTGTGTACACGCGCACACCCAGCTTTTTTTTAATGTTGATTATGACTGAGCCATCTCTCCAGCCCCAAATATATATAACCCTTTATGGAAAATTGGTTATATGTTCATGAGTTATCATCTTTTTCTATTTCTAAGGCAAGCCCATTTGTTCTTACAATTAAAATAACACTACATGTACATATATGTATATGTGTACATACAACCTTTCAATTTTATTCATGTGTCAGTCAGTCTCTGGGATTGATGAAAACAAAAGATACCTCAAGATGTTGGACACCTCCCTACATCTAATCCAATGTCAAATATAAAATGAGACTCACGATGATTTACATGCTGTTGAAAGGGTTAGAAGAACAGACAGCCAAGACAGAAATAGAATGCTTGAGATGAAAGATGCTACAGGAAATGGTTGAGCTTTCCCCACTACTGAAAGCTAGACTATTGGAGAGTACATGGCAGCTAGTTCCCTACACTGTCTGCAGCAGTAGATTTCACATCTAAACCAGTACTGCTCACTTTCATGGAGCTGCCATATCTCTTTAGAGTATCAGAGTTAAATGCACATGAACATCTAACATGGAGGTTCTCAACATGTGGGTTTCAACACCTTCAGCAAACCTCTATCTCCAAAAATATTTACATCGCAATTCATAACAGCAGCAAGATTACAGGTATAAAGTAGCAATGAAAGGACTTTTATGGTTGAGGGTTTCACCACAATGTGAGGATCTGTATTGAAGGATCGGAGTTAGGAAGGTTGAAAACCACTGTTCTAACAAATCATGACAGCACAAAAGAATTCAGCGTCAGTTTTACACAGCTGGACAATTGCCGCATAGAACTTGAACAGGATCCACAGAAAACTACATCTCAAAGGATCTCTGACTTCTGATGTACTGCCACTTTATCTTATGAAAACCAATTGGCTGGTTGCGGACTAAGACAGCCTACCAATTAGGAATCATAATTATTATGCTAAGCATAATAAAAGGAAATTTTAGCTAATTAGAAAGAATCAAAATCATATTCAATATTCAATAAAAATGTAACTTGTTATATAAACACTACAACATTTGATTAAGCAACTATATTCTCAAGTATTTTTGACAATTATAAATCCATTTGAAAAACATATTTTATGCAATATCCACATTGGAGAGAGAGCCAAATTTCATAATAATACAAAGTAAAGCATAAAACCATATTCAAGAACTTCATTATGTAATCCTTCCACACCAAAAAAATTTTTTTCATCCACCCTCAATCATTTTTATTTCTTCAAGAAACAGTTTTTGTATAAAATGTGCACCAGCAACGTGACACCTCCAGGAGCTATGATAAACACACACTATAATGCGCACACCAAGTAAATGAAGGGAACTGATGATCAAGCTAATTGCTGGAATCCAGTGTGGCATCTAAGTGCACACAGAGGAGATGGACAGGAGGGCAGAGCATCTAAGCTAAACACTCAGCATTAAGTCAGCGTCAGGCATGCTACGCCAAGGGCCACAGAGGGAAAGAACATTTCGGACAAAGAGCATGGTTCACTGACGGAATCAAATACTCAGCCCACTGCAAGCACAGTGGAACTATAAAACAGGGATGATGCCGGGTGAGCCAGAAGATGAAGAGCTTCGTGACTTTCTGGAGAGTTACTGCGAAGAGTGCAAACCTTGGAAGATTCATAATTGCCTGACTGAAACAAAGGGCACCACTCACCGAGATGAGCATTTTTTTAAATGTACCACTTTGAGACAATACAGTGAGTTTGTTTATCTGCATGTGAGATGCCTGAAGAGATGTAGGGGCATCTCGTTCAAGATACATGCTTGAACCAGAAGGCTATATTGGGGAGTAATAAACATGAGGGAGATAGCTGATATTATGGGGAGGCAGGGGGAAGGAGACTGGACAAATATGGAAATTTGGGTAAATACTTTAAAAACAAAATATAGTCCTTAAAAAAAATGTCTGAGTAGAGATAGAAGCATGGGAGAGTTTAAGGAATGCATTAACTAGTACCAAATAACACAGAGGAGTCATATAAAACATAAACTAAAAACCGTTGTTCATTTTACAATTACAAATCACTAATCGTTGTGTATATGAAAAAAACAAGCATTTCCCCTGACAGGAGCTATTCTATGGTATTATGCAAAGATTTTTTCAAGACTACAGATCACAGTCCTGTGTTCAAAGGAAGAATGCTTTTCTATCCTGGTGACTTTATCATGTGCAAAAAAAAAGGAAGTTGTCTATTGATTTATGCAGCAGGAAGACTGGGCTTGCATAGGAAGGAGCAGCTTCAAACTTAAACTGCTCAGTTTAAAAGAATTTGTCTGCAGCCTGCAAGGTGGCTCAATGGGTAAAGGTAAAAGTTCTTGCCATCAAGCCTGACAGCAGAGCTCAGTCCTCTAACTCACATGGTAGAAGGAAAGGCTCCCAAAAGTTGTCCTCTAACATCAATAGGCAACCCACAGTGTGCAAGTACACACATACACACACACACACACACACACACACACACACACACACATGCACGCACGCACACACGCACGTGCACGCGCATGCACAAATATAACTTAAATTTGTCTAAATGCCTCTAGTGTAATCAAAATTATGTTTAGTTATTAAGACAAAGATATTGAGTTGATGAACACATTAAAAATAATACACACGTTTCTATGATATAATCAGGTATCTTGAGTTTACATTATTAGTGGCTGATTTCCAAATTTGACCGATATTATGATGGGTGTTCAGATACAGGATTCATGTTTACAACTGTTGCACTGTCATCCCAACACAAAGGATGACAGAAAGGCAGCTCACACCTTAAAATGGTTCTGTGTAGGTAACCAGCCAGCATATTGCTAGATACCAACTCCAGGAGTCTCCATGCAGGAGAGACAGAGTGCAGTCTTGTCCAACAGTCTGTGTCCCATTTAAATACTGTCACTTTTTTAAAAATGCTGCATTCTAGAAGCTAGACTCAAAGTTTATATGCCACCCCCACTTTGGTAGCAAGCACATGGTTTTATTCTTGATGATAAAAGCAGGCCACATCTCTCCACTCCACACTATGTGCCAGCCTTCTGTGCTAAGCCCTTCTCATAGCTCATCTTCTTCCATCTTCACAATGGCTATCACATTATAAATGATTCAACCAAAGCTCAGATGAGTTAAGCTGACTTGTTCAAGGTCACAAAGCTTGCAAGTAAGTGGCAGAGTCAAGATTCAAACCAAGGCCATAATCTGAAGCTAATGCCCCAAGACTTAACTTCTGCCATTGTCAAAAGCAAAGCTTCATACTAAAAAAGCACACACACACACACACACACACATACACACACACATATTCCAGGTTGGTTATTGCTAACTACCAACAGAAAGAAAAAGTTGAGGAAGAGGTGATAAAATTCCTTTGAGAAACCCAGATTGATCATGAACCATTCCCATGTCTACATGTGCTGTATAGACATCTTCACTACAATAGACTCTATAAGAGAAGTTGGGGGCCACAAAGAGGAAAAAGAACTTGGCTCTTCTGCAGTTGCCTTCGATAATGCTGGGAGTTTTTAACCTCCTGTTGTCAGCCAAACTCTGCAGACAGCACAGAGAATGGAGGTTTCACACAGGCTCACAACTATATCTTCACTAAAACTAACCTATCTTGCATTTGTTGTTTATCACATACAAGAAAATTCTACTGCCTACAAAATAAAGACCGTTTGTCCTAGCTCTCTGACACTCTACACTTCAGAGGTAAATGCAATCTGTTTGGGTTGGAATGCAAGTACTTCCTCTTGCTGCTTCAACCAAACTGTATCCACTTCCTGTATATGGAACCTCCACTTGTCAAGAAGCTCCAAGAAAAAGAGGAATAAAATAATCTGGTTACATTACATTAGGCCTAATCCTCCCCTTACTTGGTTCTTAAGAAAGCTGAGCTATGCATGCTCCTGACTGCAGAGGGGGAGAGGACTCCTGTCTCTCCTCTTCCCTCCGATGATCTTCACGCCCAGTACAAGAGAAAAAAAAAATCTTCCTTTTGGTCTTTTCTTCTTTCTCTTTTGTACTCCTACCAAGTCCAAGTTTACACTGCAACCTGCAACTTTGCTTTAATAGATGTATTTACCGTCATCCACTATGCTGCTTTCCCTGCTGTTGCTGTTTTCTGGAGTGCACATCACATCCATTCGTGTTAGTGCGTAAAGGAAGAAAAGCAAAAAATTCCTCATTCTAAATGTAAAATATGTCTATAAGGCCCAAAACAACATCTTTTTATGTATTCCCTTTGCCCTCCAACCATAGCTATTACTGTTATTCCCTACTTTAGATGAGATTCTAAGGCACAGAACTATTAAGCTAATTGACCCAGGTCTCACAGGTCATCAGAAGGGCATGCATAGCTCAAATCCACATGTTTTAGCCCAAACCAAAACATGTCCAGTTCATTTTCTACAGACAAAAATGTCTGTTTTGCAAACAAGTATAACATAGTTATATTTCTGTCCACAAATTGCACTACACAGCCAAGCCCTGATATAGATTTTTTTTTTCTATCCTAGAACTCACTGCCCAGGAAAGAAGCAAAATAAAACATGAGGCAGACATCAAAATACAACACAAGGAAGAGAGCACAGTAAGAGGACAGTGATATCCACTGGATTTAACCTGAAAACACTTACATAATATATTACAGAATCAAATGACAGGTGGTGGGGCTTCCTGACAACCAGAATACAATAAAGTTTTTAGAGACACTAATGTTGTCCTCAAGTAGGAAGCTCTGCACTGGTTCTGTTACATATACTGTAAAATAAGTGTGTCTGATATTTTTGAAAGTCTCTGTAGAAACAATTTAACTTTGAGGGTACATTTGACTTTTAGAAACAGGCAAAAATTCACAGGGGACTTTTTTCACTGTTTAGAAAAGACAGACAGTTGAAATAGGAAATGCTCGGTAGCATTGTAGCTATCATATATTGGGTATATGCTGGGATCATGAAATATTTTGTGTGTATTTTCTCACTTATTATCACAACTACACTATCAGCAGCTTCGCCCCAGATCTACAGATGAGGAAATGAAGTTTGGAGGGGTCAGTTATCTTGCCCAAGGTCAAACAGAGACAGAACTAACATTTACACCCTGATGTTCTGGATTTCAAAAGCATAGTAAAAGCTCTGGTGGAAAGTGCACACACACAATTTCTAAAGAAGCATCAGTCTGGACATCGTGTGATCTTTAGCCCAGGCAGTCTTATGTGGTGGATCAATGGTAGACAGCATTTTATCTAACACATTCCAAATCCATGCTAGTACTATTCCAAAGAAGAATTACACAAGCTTAAGAAGTGACAGCATTATCAGAATAAATGTGTACTGCTTTGGAAGAAACAAAGAATCATTTAAGAAAATAAGTTCTAGATACTCTTGTATGAAACACCAACTGATTGCTTATTAAAATGATCATTTATTTACAAAGGCTTAAGTCTCTGGACCCCTCAGGTGCACCCAAGTAAACAATCAATTCAACCAACCTACCAAGTACATACCCAAGGCCTACTAGTGCACATTGCCATAGGAGTTACTATGGGGACCACGCTGGAGATGTCCTCCGTCCACACGGAGTTACCATGTTGTTACCAGCCAAGCACAGAGTCAATCATTATTGGTACAACCAAATTCCTCCTGTGCTATTAGAGTTTGTGTAAGCTGCCCTATAAAGAAAGCCTGCTCTTTGGAAAAATCATTAGATGAATTAGATCATTTTTCCAGTGCCCCTTTCACTGTCTTCTAAGCCCCCACACTGTGGAGGTTAGTTGCTCCATAGAAGCAGCGTTGCTATGCACGAGTTAATTTTCTTTATACTGAATGCAGAATTCAGCCTGCTCCCTGTTCCCTCCCCCCTCTCTCCCTTCTTGCCTCTTCCACCCGAAGTGGAAACTGCAGACTCAAACTCCCCGATGGCTCCAGCACCAGGAACTGGGCATGCTCAGAAGGCCAGGCAGGCTTGGGTTGCAACTGACAGTTCCCCGCCCCTGATTTGCCGCTGCCCCCCTTCCCCCACTCCAACAAGAGATACCGAAATGTTTATCTGAAAGATACGAGGCCTCTTTTTCCCGAGAATGACCCCATTTTAATTTCATCTCGCGGGGTCTTCGGTCTGAAGAACCCCACTGCTAGCCCCAGTAGACTGCATTATTTTTCAGCACCGGGGACAGCGCCGCGCTGCCTCCGCCGTCCACCCTCCCCCACCTCCTTCCACCCCCCACCCGCCACCCGCCCCAACCTCAGCCCCCACCCCCGCACCAGCACAATGCCAAGGTCTCCCAGCAGCCGCAAACGCCGCAGCTGCGATAGCTCCCAGCCGGAGGCCGGGCCGAACGCCGGGCCGGCTGCTACTTACACTGCTCCGCTTTGGTGGACATGGTGCTGTCCAGATGGAAAGGCTTTGCCCCAAAATCTGTGTCGTGTGAGCTCCCTCGCTCCGCCAGCGATGTTGCGAGGAAAAGAGCGCATACCCCCCACCCCCCACCCCCTCGCTTTCCCCCTCCCTTAGGCCCGTGTCGCTACCATTCGGACAAAACGCACATCAAATTGCAGAATTCGGTCCCGGAAGGTTAGGAAATCGCCCCCGGAGAAATGGGTGGGATTTAATGGGCGGCCAAAGGCTTCCTGTCCGTCCCCTCCTGGAGCTGCCCGCGTGGATGTGGGCGGGGAGACCGAAAGGAGAGAGCAAGCTGCGGCTCCTGGTGAAATGGGAAAATGGGCTCGACCGGGGGAGGAGTATTTCCATTCATAAGGCGCACGGAGGGGCCGGGTGTTTCCCAGAGAAAAGCCTCTTAAAGTGCCGGAGTCCCCGACCATTTGGATCTCCCCATTGGCGTTCTCCAGGCCCGTAGATCCTGCGGGCGAAGCAGCCCCCGGCGCCTCGACGCGGTGACCGGAGAAGAGCACAGGTGCGTCCCACGCGCGTCTCAGCCTCCGGGAGGAAGGGCAGGGAGGCGGATCCGGGGCGGGCTGCACACAGCCGGGCCGGAGGGCGACGACGGTGCTCCCGAGGACTGCGAGGAAGGAAATGGAGAAGTAACCCTCTGCATGGCTTCCCGGCGTGCTGCGCTCCGTGCCCTCTGCCTCCCCTGGCGGATGGGCTCTCCTGCTGCTGAGCAGCGATGGGAGGTCCCACTGCCAGGGGGCTGTGAGAAGACTTGAGGGTGTGTGGGATGGAGCTAGGGAAAGGAGGAGATTTCCATAGATGGTAAAGGTGGAAGGTCCACAGAAAAGAAAGAGGAGAAACTGGAGGCAGAAAGAACCCAGGTGTGCTTCTTGCAAGCAGTCCAGCCTGGGCGCCATAGGAAGCCCCTCTCTCCGCTGGGAAGCAGAAACCAATGGAAAAGGAACGTGATCAAAAGGGCAACATGCATATTAATAGGAAGTCCACCTGGCGAGTCCACTTCAAAGTAAAAATGCACTGGAAGCCTGGGCTTAGAAGAACCAGATCCCAGACCCTGTTCCATTGCTTGCTCCCCCTAAGCCTGTGGTTCTTCACCATCTGTAAAATGGGAACAATAAAATCCTGTCTGCCACCGGAATTAATGGGCAACGAAATAATACAACGGAGGCTAGAGCTCTTTTAAAATCGGAAACTGTAAGGCTAACTGCCACCCATTAGAACCAATCTTCACTCAAGTCGTCCAGTTAGAAAACTGGGGGGCGGAGGAGGGAGCAACAAGCATAGCAAACTGGTTTAACAAAAGCAATAGGAACTGTAAGTTGATGAGCGATTTTTAATACGAAGAAAATCAATGTTCTTCCATCTCAGGAAGAATGATATATAGGTTAAGGAATAGTAGTAAATTCTCTGTGAAATGTACTAATTATCCAAATCTTTGAATAAAAACAAATACTGGGAACAATTATCAAAGTATCCCAAGTGGCTTGGAAAACAGACGTCTAGGGAGCTGTCCGTGGTGCAAGTACTGCAGAGCTGCTTGACTGCAAACGAAGGGGAAGTGATGTGGCTCTTGAGGATGCTCCTGTGACTACATTCTCGGTAGGTAGCTTGATCTACCTGCCTAGACTGTCACGCTCTACCATTGCTCACTCCCCAGACCACAGCCCCGTCTCAGGCAAAGACAAATGATTCTGTGAAGAACGACGGTGAACAGTTCATCTTGAGTAAATAAAATAAAAATACATGGAAGTGGTTCAGAACAAAACACAAATATAATGAACATTTCTGAGAAAGTGCAAAACGTTTTGTGTGATTAGAGGAAAGCTCAAGGATTTACTCCAAAATTTCTGGGAAGCTGGAGGCATTAATAAAGAAAACAATAATTGAAATTTGAAAGGAAAAAAAAGTAGCTTGGACAAACACAGAACAAAGGCAGAAATACGCCTTGGAACTTATTCCCCTGCCCCTGCCTGATGGTGCTGCCGTCTGTCACTGAACATCTATTTCCACATTGAGAACCAGCTGCTGCTGAGGTCATGTCCACCCAGGTGAATCCGGATCTGGGTTTTAGACCTGTCTTTTGTGCTCCTACACAAGACCTTTCACTTTCCTATGTTTTGATTTTCTCATCAAAAAACAAAACAAACAAAAAACCAGTAGCATAATAGTCATATTAAAAGTTGTTGTCAAGATTAAATGAGTATACTTGTGAGAGTCCAGAGCATCCAAGCATAGATGAACAGCAGCTGTTGTTGGCAGCACTGCTCAGAATGCTCACAGGCCTCTAGTCCATTCTGATCTGTTCTCTTCAGGCCCTTGCAAAGTCCCAAATCATAAACACCATTGGCACTATTCCTCAGTCTTGACATGGCCTTCCTTATCTTCACCTTCTCCCCTTCCTTTGCCCCCTGCCCTTAGCCTTTCTTACTACTTTTTTGTCCATTGCAGAAACTATGGCTCTTCTCCTTGCCACATAAAATGTCTTTGCTTCCTAAGCCCTGCCTGTAGTTGTAAGTGCTCCCATTTGTTCTAGGTAAGTGAATATCTAGCATATACAGAACTTTTCTGCCCTGGAAAGTCTGGACTAACCGTCCTACTGCATGAGCAATGCACATCACTACCTACTGGCTGCATTGTTGTGCCTACCTGCTGTCCACTCCTGGCCACAATAGATGCCTGCAGGAGGATCTGATAATTCTCTGCTACCCATGCTGCCCATGACAGTTATTTTGTCTCTTGGGGTCAGCATTCAAATTATTCCCCTATTTCTTTCTTTCTTTTTTTTTATTTTATTTATTTATTTATTTATTCATTTAATGTGAGTACACTGTAGATGTCTTCAGACACTCCAGAAGAGGGCATCAGATCTTGTTATGGATGGTTGTGAGCCACCATGTGGTTGCTGGGATTTGAACTCAGGACCTTCTTAAGAGCAGTCAGTGCTCTTAACCGCTGAGCCATCTCTCCAGCCTGCCCCTATTTCTTTCTTAAACTCCCTTTTCATGGGACTGGAGAGATGGCTCCATAGTTAAGAGCACTGACTGCTCTTCCTAAGGTTCTGTGTTCATTCCCAGCAACCACATGGTGGCTCACAACCATCTGTAATGGGATCTGATGCCCTCTTGTGGTGTTTCTGAAGACAGCTACAGTGTACTCCTAAATAAACCTTTTTAAAAACTAAACTTCTATTGAGAGAGAGAGAGAGAGAGAGAGAGAGAGAGAGAGA
>NW_022196912.1:116791702-116797058 GCF_008632895.1 Mastomys coucha | reverse complement strand
AGAGAGAGAGAGAGAGAGAGAGAGAGAGAGAGAGAGGACTCAAATGGTAGGGGTTATAACTAAGTGGTAGAGTATTTGCCAAATATGCTAAAAACCCATGTGTTCTATTCCCAGCTTGCCCAATGGGGTGGTCTGAATGAGATTTCCTCATAGTGTTCGACAGTTAATTACTTGGTGCCAAGTCGATGGTGCTGTTTAGATAGGTCTAAGAGATATGGCCTTACTATATGAATCAGGCTTTGAGGTTTCAAAGCCACATACCACCTGAGGTTTGCTCTCTCTGCTTCCTGTTGTGGTTTAAGATGTGAAACCCCAGCCTCCTGCTCCTGCAACATGCCTTTGTTTTACCATTATAGACTCTAACCCTCTGGAACCATAAGCCCAAATAAACTCTTTCTTCTAAAATGAAAAAATGGTAACTAATAGCATGAAAACTAATATTGTTACCTAGTCTACATCAGATCTTAATACTTGGTTATACTCCACCCAATATTTATGTTCTAGAAATAAAATAAAATATTTTATAAATAGTAGAATCCCTTATAAAAATTCTCATGGGGCTGAAGAGATTGCTCAGCAGTTAAGAGTTCATACTGCCATTTCAGAGGACCCACGACTAATTCCCAGCACCCACATTGGGTGGCTTACAACCATCTGTTGCTCTAGGGGGATCTCATGTCCCAGAGCTTTATGTGTACCTGCACACACATGCACAACCCCCCTCTCCACATACACATACAATTAAAATGCAATCTTTCTTTTCAATTCTTCTGTACCTAGACCCACAAAGATATATGTTTTGGGGCTGGAGAGATGGCTTAGTGGTTAAGAGCACTTTCTGCTCTTCTCACAACCACCTGTAACTCCAGTTCCAGGAACCCAACTTTCTGGCATCTACAAGCACTATGTGCATGTGGTACACAGACATACATGCAGGCAAAACATCCATACACATACATTTTTTTAAATTTTTGAAATATATATTCTTTTATTCTTGCATCTACACACACATACCAAGCAAACACTCTACTGCTGAGCTGTGTCCCCAACCCTATCTCATAGATAGGTAGGTATGGAGATAAGTGGGTATGTAGGTAGATGATAGGTAGGTATGGAGATAAGTGGGTATGTAGGTAGATGATAGATAGGTAGGTTTTGTTTTTTCAGATAGCCTCATGAATCTTAGCTTGGATTTTAACTCATAAAGTGTCCAAGGATGACCTTGAGCATCTGAGATCCCAGCCTCAGCCTCCTGGATGTTAGGATTTTAAGCATGCACTACCATACTTGGTTTCTGTAGTGCTGAGAATCAAGCCCAGGGCTTCATGCAAGTTAGACACTCTGCCAAATGAACTACATACCTAGAATCTAGTTCTCATATTTTAAGTTTTTTTTAAGTATCAAAGTATAGACATACATGTGATTTATTCATACACATATATACATATATAGATATATTTATACAACTTTCTGCTTACCATGGCACTTTTAGTTAATCATGTCAACTAAGCACTAGCTTATTCATTCTTTGCATGTGTGTGACACGGATGCACATGGTAAGGGGTGGTCAGAGTGTCTGTCCACTCCTTCTAACTTGCTTGAGGTAAGTTCTCTCATTGTTCAGATCTGCTTATGTCAACCCATCTGGCTAATGCGTTTGCAGGGATTCTCCACCCTGCTTCCCATCTCACATCTCACCACAGGATTACAAGCATGCTACCACACCTAGCTGTACATGAGTTCTGACTATTCTTTTTGTTGTTGTTGTTTTACTGGGTTTTGTTTTGTTTTGTTTTGTTCTGTTCTGTTCTGTTCTGTTTTTCAATACCCTGTGTAGCCCTGACTGTCAAGAAACTTGTTCTGTAGATCAAGCTGGTCTCAATCTTAGAGATCTGCCTGCCTCTGCCTTCTAAATGCTGATTAAAGGTTTCGCCACCACTGCCCGTCAAGTTCTGACAATTCTGCATCAGGTTCTTATCACTTGCATGCACCCACTAAGCCTCCCCTGCAGCCCATTTATTTATTTATAGAAATTTCCCACAACTAATTTACTCATGATTTTGTTGTTGGAAATTTAGGTTATTCGCAACATTTTTCTTTTGCAAAGAACAAAGTTCAGTGACCATTATGACATATGTCCTTACGTACGCAGAGAATAGTCTTCAAGGGTGAGTTCAATTTTCACTAGCTATTGTCAAGTCCCTCACTGAAGAGATTGTACCAATTTAGACTCCATCCAGGTTCCATTTCCATTATGGACAAATAAGTGACTCTGTCAGACCAATCTTCCCACAGACAATAATTATAAACCCTGGATAAAAGACCAAAACACTCTCTGAAAGTGTTGGAGAGATTCTCAAGAGGCATCAACACTTGGAAGAGAGAAATGACTCCAGATGAGTTCCCCTTGCTGGGGCTGAGGGATCCTGAAGGCTCTGTTAGCATGCTCAAAGCATTTCTTACCAGAAATAGCAAGCCATGTAGTTTAAAGGAACCAGCTGGTGAACAGTAAGGGGAGAGTTACAGAAGAACCAAAGCAAAGGATGTACAAATTATCTCTACCTAAATCTATGCCTGATTTCTGAACCACATACATGCAGGGTTACGAGCAAACCACAACTACCAAACTAGGGATAAAAGAGCTAAGCAAACATTTCTATTGCCCAGCCCCCAAGAGTTAGTTTTTATTTAACTCATTAAACAAATGCTTTTTTTTAAGTCAACACTCCCTTTTTACTTTTACTTTTTTTCTTCAGCTTCTTTGTTTTGTCCTATCCAACTTTTATTTTAATTATATTTTTTTACATGCCTGTTTGTTTTCTAGTAAGAGAAGAAAGGATGTGGATTTGGGTAGAAGAGAAGATGGGTCAACCTGGAAGTATTTGGGGGAGGGAATTCCAATCTATAGTTAGAATATAACAGAACACAGACTCTCCACAATATAAGAATCACAATATCTAGGATAAAATACAAACGTATTTAACATATAAAGAAACAGTATGCCTAGGGTTTAGTGCACACTTATAGTTCCGAAGCTAGGGAAGTAGGATCACTTGAGCCCAGAAGTTGGTGGGGATTTGCGGGGAGAATCTTGTTTTCAGTCTTTCTCTAGCCCAGACTGATGTAGAGTACAAAGTCGTCTGTGGTGCCATGCTTGGGATGTGCACACAGCCTACAGGCCTATGAGAACAGCAGGAGCCTATCAAGAAAAAAAGAAAACAATGATAAAATAAGCGAGAGGAAAGAAAGAAAGAAATGAAAAGGAGGAAGAAACAAAGGAAGAAATGAAGGGAGAAAGTAGGAAATATGACCCATTGTTTAAAAAGAAAGAGAAAGAGACAGACAGACAGACAGACAGACAGACAGACAGCTGGATAAATACTTGTAATCCCAGAGTTAAGAGACTGGAGCAGGAAGATTATGAATTTAAGACCTGCCTAGGCTACTACAATGAATTTGAGTTCAGAGTGTCCTATAGAGAAAGAACCTGTCTCAGAAAATCAAAATGAAAAAGAAGAAGAGGGAAGACAACAGAAAGCGAACTTCGAGATGATGCAGAAGTCACACTCAGCAGGCAAGAGTTTTAAACTATTTATTTCTGCACAGTGAGATGGGTTTAATGGTTGTGCAAACAGACATGTTAGCAGAGAAGTAAAAACTACGTTTAAGCTAGAAACTTCAGAACTTAAAAATGTAGTATTTGAGGGGCCAGTGAGTTAACTCCATGGGTTAAGGTGCTTGCTTCCAAGCCTAACGACCTGAGTGCAAAGTCCAGGACCCAAATGGTAGACGGGATGAACTGATTTCCACCAGCTGTCTTCTGATCACACACACACACACACACACACACACACACATACACATACATACACAACACTAATGTGAAAAGGACCCAAATGGTAGACGGGATGAACCAATTCCCACCAGCTGTCTTCTGATAACATGGCATGTGCACGCGCACATACACACACAACACTAATGTGAAAAATTAAATACAACATTTGAGATTCTAAAATTTCGAAGATTAGTGATGAAATGCAGAAAACAGATTAAATATATAAGTTTAAAGAGGTTTCAATAAAAATTATCTAATCCAAAGCCCTGAAGGGATCAATTAGAACAAAGCACACACAGCCTACAGGTCTGGGAGACAACAGCAAAAGTTGTCACCGGCAGCTCTAGAGTGATGAAAGGGAAATAATGAAAATGTCAGAGAAGGAGCCGGGCAGTGGTGGCGCATGCCTTTAATCCCAGCACTTGGGAGGCAGAGGCAGGTGGATTTCTGAGTTCGAGGCCACCCTGGTCTACAGAGTGAGTTCCAGGACAGCCAGGGCTACACAGAGAGACCATGTCTTGAAAAACAAAACAAAAAAGAAAGAAAGAAAGAAAGAAAGAGAGAAAGAAAGAAAGAAAGAAAGAAAGAAAGAAAGAAAGAAAGAAAGAAAGAAAGAAAGAGAGAAAGAGAGAGAGAGAGAGAGGGAGGGAGGGAAGGAGGGAAGGAGGGAGAGAGAGAGAGAGAGAGAGAGAGAGAGAGAGAGAGAGAGAGAGAGAGAATATCAGAGAAGTAGCCAAATGGGAAATAAAAAGTCATGCCCTGTGCATGGGGCACAGGCAGGGAGATGTCAAGTTCTACATCAGCCTGGGATGTACAGCAAGACTCAAACCACCAACAACAGAAAATCAGCAGCCAAAGGACAGCAGCAAACCTTGAGAATAAAGAGACAAATGTATTTTTAGGCAGAGGGAAACCAAGGTGATTTGATGTGGTCACCTCTGCCTTCCAGTCTCCACCAGTTCTAACTGGACATGTCAGTTTACCTGTGTGCCTTCAAGACCATTTACTGTCATTTTGGTTTAAATTCAATGTGCCCAGGCTTGATTTTCATTAAATATACTTTGTTTAAGGTATAGTTTTATAGGGACAGGGAACTTATAGGAATCTCTTTACATGCCATTTCCTGTTCGCTTGTTTTTTCTGTGAATTTAAAACCTAAATTCAAGCTAGTGCCAGACTAGCAGCTTCACCACCATGGTACTGGAACAAACTCTGCATAGAAGCAAAGAAGAAAGGAAATCATTACTCTCACTCTTATGACTATAAACTCTGAACCCTTCAGCAGTGGCCTGCCGGCAGGATATTCAGACACAATAGTGGCACAATGTTATGATGGCAACCAACCCGTTTCTGAGTGGATTTAAGGCCCCCTCTGTGAGATAGAATCCATACCTGACACTGCTCTGATAGCCAAGAACCTGAGACTTGTTATGTCATGGGCCTAGAGGAAAACCTAATACTAGTTTGTTTTGCTAAAGGAACGTGACAATAAAATGACTCTTTTTTTTTTTTTTTTTTTTT
>NW_022196912.1:116791003-116791636 GCF_008632895.1 Mastomys coucha | reverse complement strand
GAAATCCGCCTGCCTCTGCCTCCCAAGTGCTGGGATTAAAGGCGTGCACCACCACTGCCCGGCATAAAATGACTCTTAATGACATACTGCTGTACTCATAGATACACGCTTCACTCAGCACTCAGCAGAGAGGTTTCTTGCAGTGAATGGGAACTAGCACAGAGACCTGCGACTGGACACTGTAGAGAATGAGGAATTTAGGAACATTCAACTGTAAATGAAATGTCTTTATCAAACCCTTCCCTTAAGGCTCAGGGAATCTATGTGGAAAAAGAGGAAGAATATCCAGAGGTGGAGGATGACTCCAAGGAAAGTATCCTCCAGACATGACAGGACTGATTCACATATAGATGCAAAGAGGGGCCATGCACAGGGCCTGCACAGGGTCAATGCAGACAGAGTCCCATGAGGGGGAAGTGGGCAGGGGCTCCAAGCTCTCACCAAGAAGGTACTGGTAAAGGGAAAATTGGTTTTCTCTAACAGTGTTACTGCCCTAACCACACTTCAGAACAGGCTCCATGCCCAAGAGTAGTTGGCCAACAACAACAAAAAGACACCAAACTCAGTGGTATTTTTGTGGATTTTTTGTTTCATGTTGCTTTGTTTGAGCTTTTTTTTTTTTTTTTTTTTTTT
>NW_022196912.1:116754284-116790993 GCF_008632895.1 Mastomys coucha | reverse complement strand
TTTGTGGGAGCTTTGTGTTTCTTGATTTTTGTTTTTTGTTTTGTTTGTTTGTTTTGGTTTTGTTTCTTGAGTTTTAGGGGAGAGGTTGCTTTTTTTAAAAGAGAAAAAACAAAGTTTGGCAGGTAGGGAAGTGTGGAGGATCTGAGAAGAACTGGGGAAATGAAAAAAAAAACAAAATATATTGTGTGAGAAAAAAATTTAATTTTAAAATCCCACTAAAAAACTACTCAAAAGCAGTCTTAACAATTCCTATGAGGGAGCTGGGATTGTCAGGCATTAAATCACTTGCCATGCAAATGTGACGACCTCAGATAGGGTCTCACCAAGTGATCTAGACTGGCCTTAAGCATGTAATGCTCCTGCCCCAGTTTCCCAAGTGCATAGATTGCAGGCTCCTACAACCATAGGGCCTTAATAACCAGCTTTATAATTAATATTTATAGGGCAGGTTGACTTTACAATGAACTTACCAAATTACATGGGAAAACTTGATAGTTTTACTGATATTTAGTTCAGTTTATAAAGTAATTTAGAGATAGTTGGTGTCTTGAGTATTGCCATCTTTGAAAATGATTTCTCTTTCTCTGTGTCTAGATTTTTAATTATTTGTTATAGATGTTTCTATTACAGACTGCCTGTAGGTTACTTATTAAGCAGCTCACATTTTTATTTATATTTTGAATGCAATGATGCCTCATACCTCATTTTCTCATTTTCTACTTTGATTTATTTGAGATGAGTCTCACTATGTAACCCAAGGTACCTAAAACTCTCTATGTCTAAGCTGGCCTTAAACTCTCAGCAATCCTCCTGCCTCAACTTCCTGAGTCTTGGGATCACAGACTTATACCACTACATCTGGATCTTTAATTCATTTTTATTGGAATATAGAGCATTTTTTTTAATTTTTAACCTTAGACTGACAACCTTTCTTACAAGTTCTAATACCTGCTACATTTTTCCGAAATGCCCCACATAGACAAACTTGGCATCTACGAATGAAAAAATCTACTTCATTCTTCCTTATTATGTTTGTCATTTAACCTCATTACATTGGACAGAAACTTCAGAATAATACAGAATAAATGTACTGTGACATCTTTCCCCTACTCCAAATTTTAGGAGTTATTCTCCCAAGATTCATCACTATATTTGCTGGTTTTGAGGACATTTTTATAGTGTGCCGAGGAGGTATTTCTTACACTTAGCTATGGACTTTTAATGATGGAAAGTTATTTTTAATAAAGAACTTACTGAGCTCTAGATAGACTGGAGAGTCCCCATATACAATCTCTATGTCCCTACACACATATTAGTACATACCCATGCACACATATACACACATGTACACTCATGCACATATACATGTGTATGCACACATGCAGACACACAAGCACACTCATGCACAGATACACACACATACACACACTCAGACATGAATTCTCACAGAGAAAGACGTTATTGCTAACATACTACATCTGTTGCAATTGAACCAGTGGTGATCCCACATTAACCAAAATCCATAGTTTAAAGCTTTGGTCTGTGTTGTAGAATTCTAGAGATGACTCAGCAAGACATTGTTCATTTATCATAATGAGCTTTTTATTTCTAGGATTTCCTTTAGATGGAGCTTCCTGTTCTCTGCTCAAATCACCCACTTGTTCTTCCTGTTGTCTACTCTTCCAGCAGATCCCTTAGCACGACAATCATACTCATTTTAAATCAAATCATCATTAAATCTCATCATCCTAAGCTGCCGGATCTGTGTTTGCTCCCAGTCAGTGCTGGCTTTGCCTTTCAGCTTCTGTCATTTCTTTCCTTTCAGCATGCTGACCTGCTTTAAATGCAAACAGTGTCCTCTATAGATCTGTGCACTAACTTCTCCATCCATCCCCGGGGCGACTCTCCCGGGACATGTCATTGACCTTTAGAAGAAGGACCTTATGGGTGGAGCTTAGGTCACTGAGGGTATGTCCACAAAAAGGAATATGGAGTCTGGTTTTGTGGTCTCTCCGTTTCAGGGCCCATGAGTAAACAATTCATCCTGACAAACGCTTCCTTCTGTTTCTCTCCGGGACCCTCACCAGAGGCCCAAATCAATGGGATGCTCAATCTTGGACAGGAAATTCCAGACCCATGTGTCTGACCAAATGTATTGGGTAATAGGAGCTGAAGTCAAGAGCATTTAAGCATGAGAGTTTATGTTTACTTAGGAGTTAGGCAGTGTTTACTGTTAACTGGAGCTGTATGAGTCAGGCTTCAGCTTCCTTTAGTGTCATTCTTTGTCCCCCTTGTTATCTACATTTCCCTAGAAATTCCTTAAATAGACTGACTTGCCTGTCTTACTTAGAATCCAGTTAATATACTGGGGCCCCGTTGACATGGTGGTTAGGTATTTCGTGAAAGAAGTAATCTATAGTCCTATGCTTAAATCCCTAAGTTTTTAGTGAATCCTTTCCACTGACAAGTGAAAAGTGAAACTCTTTCAGAAGAGTTTCTTAGCCCTCACCCAAACCCAAACACAACCATTATGTGACGCAGAAAGTCTGATGTGAGCTCCAACTATCTAGTCCCCTGTCCCATTGCTTGGTCAAGGTTGGAATAAAGCTGTTTCCCTGAGAAAAATGCCTTCATTGTAGAGAATACACAGCTCTGGTTGGATCCTAAGGTACTTGATCTTCTTATTCCCTGACAGAAGTAGAATGCTTCCCTTTTTCTTTTTCTTTTTCTTCTTTCTTTCTTTCTTTTTTTTTTTCCTTCTCACTCTGGCCCCACTAGCTCTGGCCCTGCTCCTAGAATGCTTTTCTTAGCCCCTTACCACAAGTATTTCTCAGAGTCTCTAACCCAGGGGTTTTCAATCCTCCTAATGTCGTGACCCTCGTGTTGTGGTGACCCCCAACTGTAATCTTATGTTGCTACTCCATAACTTTACTTTTGACGTGGAATCATAATTTAACTATCTAATATGCAGGATATCTGATATGTAAAAACCCCCAAATGAGGTCTTGACCCACAGATCAAGAACCTCTGCTCTAGACATAGAAGCATATGAAAGTGAGCCTCGCCAAGCCTGCACCTGCCGAGCACCTGCCTATCACTGTAGTCTGCTGTCCATTGCAGCACTCCACCAGTAATCAAGTGTTTCAGAGTCTCTGTGCTCACCTGTTCATCCAGGGTTTGTGTATTGCTTTGTTGATGGTGATTGTTTGTGTGTGTGTGTGTGTGTGTGTGTGTGTGTGTTGAAACTTAATTGAATCTTACTCCACCAAGTACGTGTTCACCCAGGATATCACCATATGACCTCATTTGAAAACAGGGTCTTGGGGGCTGACAAGATAGCTCAGCGGGTAAGAGCACTGACTACTCTTCCAAAGGTCCTGAGTTCGATCCCAGCAACCACATGGTGGTTCACAACCACCCGTAATGAGATCTGACGCCCTCTTCTGTTGCATCTGAAGACAGCTACAATGAACTATGTCCAAGCGAGTGGGGTCGGAGCGAGCGAGGCCGGCAGAGGTCCTGAGTTCAATTCCCAGCAGCCACACACATGATGGCTCACGGCCATCTGTACAGCTACAGTGTACTCATACACATAAAATAAATCTTTTAAAAAAAAAAGAAAACAGGATCTTTTCAGATGTAATCAAGTTAGGGCCATAATGGGTTGGAAAGTCTGTAAGGTGCATGCGCGCCAAAAGGGAGCTCCTGCGAAGATGGAAGTAGAGATAATGGGAGCGCCACAATGACTGAAGTCCTGGAGACAAGCACTACACCAGCAAATTTCTTCCACAAAGCCTTTGAAGAAGTGTGGCTTCCTTGTGCAGTGGTTATTAAGCACGCCAATATCTAGCATTTCCTAGCAACAAGCCTGAAAAACTGCAAGATGCCGTTTGTACTCTCTGGCCTAAATTCTCTGGTAAATCTAGGAACAGCCAGTGAGGTTTGGCATTTTCTCTTACTATGAGGGCAGAAGTGACAGCTTCCACTCTGTGGAGAAGGGAAACCAGATGTCTATGTGGAATCATTTTTGTGTTTGTGTTTCTTGAGCGGAGTGAGACGTTGCTGAACTGAACATATTAGCCTTCAACATTTGAACTCAAACTATCCTCCTGTCTCAGCCTCCCGTCTAGCTGCATCTACAGGTGCACCCCCAACTTGTACTGAATTTAATAAGTCATCTGTGAAGTAGGTCATCATGCCTTCCATCTGCTAATGAGATATATTATATTAATAGATTTCTAAAGGACTGTCACATTCCCGGGATAAACTTGATCCTGTCTTTCTTTAACACTTCTGAACTGACTTGATAATTGTTTTCCAGAATTTTTGCACCTGTCATGAAAAGTGTGCCCCTGGTTAGTAATTTTCTCGTCCAGCTACAGCATTAAGATGATAGTTGTCTGAGCAAAAAAGAATGCGTTAGTTTCTTTCTTTGTCTAATCTTTAAATTAGGATCATCTGTTCTTTGATGGCTAAGGATAGGATGAGCCTGCAACTGTCCTCGCATAGCATTAACAGTCTACTGTCCCCTCAGTCCTGATCATCAAAAACTGCAGGTCAGCTTAGTACAGTGGTTCTCAACCTTCCTAATGCTGTAACCCTAACCATAAAAGTATTTCATTGCTACTTCATAACTGTAACTCTGCTACTGTTCCAAACCATGATATAAATATCTGCTGCACAAATCTAGAGGGGTCTCGACCCACCGGTTGAGAACCACTGTCTTAGCAACTGTAGCTCCATGGCTGTTGGAAGCAGGAGTGAGGCGCTCCCTCCTCTCATCAGTTTCTATGTCTCCAGCTAAACAGGACAGTTCTTAATTACTCATAATAAATGCCACATATTTACATAATGCAGCTATATACTTACCTGTCAGTGTTGCCTTAGCAGTATGCATCTCAGATAAAATTACTGTCATTTGTTTCCGAATCATTTTGTAATTAATGGTCTGATTTTCTCTTGAGAGAGGGGGGAGAAAAAGGAAGAGAGAGAGAGAGAGAGAGAGAGAGAGAGAGAACACAACAAGCCTCAACCGTGTTGCTGATTAAAAGAGATAAAACTTCAAACCACACAGACTCAGTGAAAATAAAGAGATGAAAAGATACACAAAGCAAACACTGTTCAAAATACTGACTCAGAAAGGCTGAGTTCCCTTCTCCACAGAGTGGAAGCTAACACTTCTGCCCTCATAGTAAAAGATAACACCAAAGCTCATTGATTATTCCTAGATTTACCAGAGAATTGAAGCCAGATTACAAACTGTGTGTTTCAGTTTTTCAGGGTTGCTGCTAGGAAATGCCAGAGAGAGAGAGAGAGAGAGAGAGAGAGAGAGAGAGAGAGAGAGAGAGAGAGAGAGAGAGAGAGAGAGAGAGAGAGAGAGACAGAAAGACAGAGAGACAGAGAGACAGAGAGACAGAGAGAGACAGATACAGAGACAGAGAGACAGAGAGAAGCTGATCATGGTGGTGCATGCCTTTAATCCCTGTACTGGACTGGTAGAAGCAAGTGGATTTCTTGTGAGTTGGAGGCTGGCCTGGTTTACAGTGTGAGTTCCAAACAGCCAGGATTACACAAAAAGACTATCTAGAAAAACCAAAATAAAATAAAATAAAATATAAAATAAACAAACAAATAAGTAAATAACAGTTTTGGTTTGGGTTTTTTGTTTGTATGTTTCTTTGATTTTTCTGGTTCTAGAAACTGAACCCAGGACTTGTCCAATGATAGCCTGTGCTCTAATGCAGAGACACCAATCCAGCCCTGTTGATTTTAAGTAGAAGTTTTCTAGCTCTTTTCTAGCTTTTAAAGGATTTGTTTTATTTTTGAGTGTATGTGTGTGTGTGTGTGTGTGTGTGTGTGTGTGCGCGCGCGCGCGCGCGCACATTCCTGAGAAGGCAGAAGAGGGTGTCAGATGTCCTGGAGCTGGGGACCAGATTGTTCCTCTAGACAAGCAGGAACATTCTAACACTGAGCTCCTCTCTGGCCTCTGCTCATTTTTGGCATACTTACCTGTTTGCCCCAATTTAATACGGTTTTTATTCATTCCCTCCATAGTTCCACCCATCTTGTTATCTACAGATAAGTAAGAACAGGTTTGTAAATTAAAGACTACATTGCTAAGTGGAAACCTGTCTACTTGTTGCATCTTCCTGGTGGCTTCTCTTGTTAATCCGATGCATCTTTACTCTTCCTTTTAGACAAGCAAGCCCTAACTTCTGCTTTGTGTGCTGCGGCAGCCTTTCTAAATCAGTGTTTTGAACAGTCTTTGCTTTGTGTACCCTTCATTTTAATCTCTTTATTTTCACAGAATCTGTGTAGTTTTAAGTTTTATCTCTTTTAATCAGCAACAGGATTGAGGCTTTGCTCTTAGGCCCAGAATCTCCTTCAGTAGCAGATGACTCTCGTTTGTGCTTCTCTGGATATGCTTGGCTTATTTCACCTCCTTGTTTTGCATAATCTTTACCATTCTTCCTTCATTGTTCTCTCTTATTCTGTAATTGTGCTTTTAATATACAAAACTTGGACACAATGCCCCTTTCCTTCTGCCGATTTGAAAGGCTTAGATTCCTCTTCTGGTCTCTTACTAGTTGTTTTGGTTCTTAAAATAAATTTTCATCTATGATTCTTTCTAACAAACTAATATTTATAACTTCTTCTCGACCAGATGAGAATCCCTAATGTGTTGTTGTTAGGTAGAGTTTCAGTTTGCTATTGTAAACGAAACTCACGGATGACCTGGTCAACACTAACCACATCTGGTCCTTTACCAGTCACTGCCCTCACAATCATCCCTCATCCACCACACCCTCCATGGGTTCCCACTTCAGTTCTTTATAAAAGGCTTAAAGGGCTGGAGAGCCGCCTTGGAGGTAAGGGCACCTGCCACCAAACCTGACAACTTGAGAGTCATCATCCATCACTCAATGAAAGGAGACAACCAACCCACACACACACATTACCTTCTGATCCCCCACACGCATGCACACACATATGAGTGCACACACACACACACACACACTAAGTGTGGTTAAGCATTTTCTAACATAAAAATGACAAAAGCCGTAGGAGTGCATAACTCAGACCTTTGAGTTTGAGAGTGTTTGTTTCTCTTTCACCTCTCTTTTGATGGCATTTAGTTGGTTGGATTATTGGCTCAATATTTTTTTTCTTCAATACTATTTTTTTTTTGCATTCTGGAATATTTTATTTGTGAGAAGTTTGCTCTTATTCTGGCTTATTTAAAACAACAACAACAAAACCCATAGCTAGACATGGGGACACACACCTTTAACTCCAGCACTCAGAAGGCAGAGATCTCTGTGAGTTCAAGGCCAGCCTGGTCTACATAGTGAGTTCCAGGACAGCCAGGGTTACATAATGAGATCCTATTTCAAAACAAACAAAAACAAAAACAATGATGATGGTGATGATGAGATGGTGATAATAATGAGGGTGATAATTTTTTTAAAACTTCCCCCTTTAGTCATTTCACAACTTTGGGTGGATTATTGACTTTCTGCACATTTAGTGTCATATGTTTTCTTGAAGATTTACTTTATCCTTCTCAGTTCTGAAAGTACCTTTTCTATCATCTGAGGACTCAGAAAATGTAACTGTAGGAGAACGTGTGCCACTTTGCTTGTGTTTTCCTTCGCTGCCATTGCCTTCCTTTGCTGCTTCTTCAGCTTGTATTTGATACTGCAGATGTTCTTGTTCTATGGTATCTCTTAACTACTTGTTCATATCCCTGACCTTTTACACCTCATGATGCAGTCGAAGTGAATCACTCAAAATCCATCTCTCTCCCTACTCCCCTTCGTCCTTCCCTCTCTCTCCCTCTCTTCTCCTCTCCTCACTCCTCTCTCCCATCTCCCTCTTTTCTTCTCTCTCTTCTCTCTCCTTTCTTCTTCTCCTCCTTCTTTCCAACCACTGCCTCTCTTTTTTGGGGCTGCAAATCAAACTCAGAGCTAACATACACTAGACAGTGAATGCTTCACCACTGAGCCACATTTATCTCTAAAGTCACTAGCTCTTCTTGCGTCCGATCTATTATGCATCTCAGTGATTTAATTTTCCATTTCAATGATGTAAATTTATTTTCACATACCTAATTACGTCTTTCATATTTACCTGTTCCCATTTCATATCTGCTCCATTTCATTCAAAACATTTGTTCCTCTTTATGAATTTTACTCCTGCCTTCATTACAAGCATAGTTGCTTTAGGGTCTTTGCCAGCTTCTTCTACACACATACACACATGCGCACACACACACACACACATACACACACACACATACACACATACACACACACACATACACACACATACACACACACATACACACACATACACACATGAGCGCACACACACACACACATACACACATACACACACATACACACACACATACACACACATACACACACACACATACACACACACACACACGCACATACACACACATACACACATACACACACAAACACACACAAACATACACACACACACATATACACACACATACACACACAAACACACACACACAAATAATGTTATTTGTAGTGAATTCACATTCTCTTGGGAGTGTTCTCTCTTGTTTTGTTTGTTCCAGTTCTTACCATTAAATTAGCTTATGTAATCTGGGCTTAGATACCTCTTGTGTGAGGTCTTTTGCTCTCTTTTCCTTTTCTTCTCCTCTATTCTTCAGTGTTCACTTTCCCTACCTAGCTCTTTCTCGTTCATCTCTTTGTCTCCACCTGGCTCCCTACATAACCTGGTCAAAACTAGGTCAAAACTAGCTAAGGAGAGCATTAACCAGAGACTGTTATAAATACAGTCTCAGATCATGAAATTAAGGAGGAGTAGAGCTAAGCCTTATAAGGCACATTGGAGGCCCTGGATCCCATCCCCAGAACTGCAAAATAATAAATGGATTTTATTTTTAGACATGGTCTCCCTGTGTAGCCCTGGCTGGCCTGAAACCAGGCTGATTTTGAACTCACAGACTCCTCCCATCTCTGCCTTCTGAGTGCTGACTATGCCCAACCCCTCCCCCCCACAAAAAAATAGAATTTAGCTGTTAGGCAGTATGGCTTAATTGAGTCTCAAGGCATTATCTATGTCTTTCTGACTTCTTGGATTACAGTGTGTTCAAATTACATGCATTCTTCAAAAGTACCCACAATTCCCTGAGACCCTTTTCTCTTTCTTATAAAATGTTTTCTGGGCTTATTTACTTTATTTTGGTGTATGAGTATTTTGCCTTCGTGTATGTAAGCACTACATGCATGGCTGGTGACTATGGAGGTCAGAAGAGGGCATGGGATCCTTTGGAACTGGAGCTATAGACAGTTATGAGCCAACATATGGATGCTGGGAATCAAACCTGGGTCCTGTAAAAGAACAAAAAGTACTCAACCGTGTATTATTCTCTGGGTCTAGAGATCTATGACTGAGCACAGAACAATTTTTGACAGGCAGCATTTGCTATAGTTTAGGTTTTAAATATCTCCCAAAGGCACAGATATTTAAGGACGGTTCCATCACACTGCACCATGAAAAAATAGGAACTAGTGCCAGGACTGTAAGTCGCTGGGAGCATGTCCTTGAATGGGACAGTGGGATACCGCCCCTTCCTCTTTCACACAGCTTCCAGGCCATGACGGAAGTGCCTCAACTCCAATTGTTTTTCAGTTCTGGGGAGCAAATGCAGGATCTCCCATGCTAATTGCTGTGTCTCTGAGCTGCATTTCCAGTCAAGCAGTTGCAGGGGAGTGGGGAAGGCATACAGGAATGGGGAAGAGGGACTTTTGCTCCATCGAGTACACACATCATGTTGTGCTGCCCCATCTACAGTCCTGAAAGCCATACCATCTCCAGCTCCATGGTAGACTGAAATCCCCCTGAGCCCAAACAAACCTTTCCGCTTGACAAGCTGATGGACTCAGGAATGTGTTACTGTGCAGGAATTCTGACTAATGTTGCTATCTGTCTCTTCATCTTCTGTCCCCTACTTTCAAAAAACATGAGCTGTTTCTCAAAGCTTTGCCTTGGGGGTCCCGGCCTTTCTGGATGGTCTTGCTGTCACTTGGATAGCTTGTCTACTCCTGTGTTTCCTTTACAGCTTACATGGTGAAGATTTTCAGTTCCTTCCATCCTAGTCTCTCAAGACTCAAGCTTGTGTTCTTAACTGCTTGAGAGATGTTTACATACAGACACTCCATCAACACCAACAGCTTAGCACACATAAGCCAGGCCTCATTCTCCTACCCCTTCCCAGTTTTCTTTCTCTTCATCGGGCCCTCACTCTCAGTCACCATTGCTCAGACTTGTTTTCGTTCACACAAAAGATCTGACTGGGATTCATGGGTTGTCAATTCCTTCTCAGAACTACCTCCAAACTCATTTCTTTCTATCCATACTTAATTGTGTAATATGCATCCATTTCTTCTTCATCTCGTGTCTGAATCATGGAAATCCTTTCCTTTGGGGTTCCCAGATGCCCCTCTCATTCCTCTTTAATCAGTTTTTCTCACTGCTCCAGGCATGGTTTAATCATTTGAAAGCTGACCCTTATCAATACATTCACATTTGTCCTTGTGTCTTCACCATTAGGTCTCTATTCTATCAGTCCCTTCCCTGCACAGCTGCCCTGTACATCTGCCTATCCCTCCCTGCACAGCTGCCCTGAACATCTGCCTATCCCTCCCTACACAGCTGCCCTGAACATCTGCCTATCCCTCCCTGCACAGCAGCCCTGAACATCTACCTATCCTATCTCTACTCAACCTCTGCTTCAACCATGAGTTCTTCTCTGATCAATTCATTCCAGAGAAATGTCTTCTTGCCTAAGCTGTGTATATAGCTCATACATGTCTACCACATTATACCCTATTTATTTATCCAAGCCAGGTCCCTGAGCATGGCGATATGAACCTGCAATCTGAACACTGTGGAAGAAGAGACATTGGGAGGAAGAGATTATCAAGCTCGGGCCAAACTGCAACATCTCCTGAGGAACTGCAACATCTCCTGAGGAACTGCAACTGAAGTCGACCCTGGCGTCCATGTGACTGTAAGCACACATGTACACTCTCACAAACATGCACAACACACATGTGTACTCACAAACATGCACAACACACATGTGTACTCACACCCACACAATTTACACACAGAATATCTACAATGCAAAGAAATTTCCCAACCATTCTCCTAATGGTAACTCAGTTTGTGATGAATTTCACTTCCATGATAATAAAAGAACTGATTTAAACACTAAACTCTTCTATCTATAAAGTAAGCTACTGACATCATTATCACAAAAGGTCCGATAAAAAAAATAAATTAAACTCACATATAAAGTGCTTGACGTGGTACTAGGCATGTAGTAAAGGTATAATAAAATGGACTCTTTTTTTTTTCCACTTCAAAAACAATAAGAAGAGAAAACCTAGTAGAAAAGAGAAAAACTATGCAGAATTAGCCGATCTGTCATGAGTAATGTCCAAGACCCATGTCACTATTTCAGTCTCTTGGGACCCTCTACCACTCCATTCTAGAAAGTTCCACTTGAGGATTTTTTTCATTCTCAAATAACATTTCTCCAAGAAACTTGATTCTCTCTGAAGTGTATTCCCTTGTTGACCCCAACTTGCACCCTTCCGTTTCACGCTCATTTCGACCCTCATGTCAGTGGACTTGTGCGGCAACCCTTTCACCGCTTGCCTAGCAAACAAACCATAGCTGTTGTTCAAAGGGCAGTTTTCCTTCTCAGTTGCAAAACTTCCTAGTGACTGTAGCAGCAAGTGACCTCTCCTAAAGCCCCTTAGTGTTTATACAATATAAAACTCGGGAAAATCCTAAGATGCTTCATAGTGATTTGGCAATCTCTGGGTGATTAGCCTGGTGAAACCTTTGTAAGCATCTGCCCTATGCAGCCACAGACACAACATCCAGTAAATTAGCTAAGTAAATCTGGTTCATCTTGCTGTTCATCTTCTTCATCCTGAAATGGTCTCCTGAGCCCAGTTATGTATTATTTATGTTTCAAACTTGTTAACTCTTATAAAGTTTTGGGGGAAACATTGGTACACTGTAGGTTCTTTGTAACAACAGATATCGTTATTATTTTATTAGGATATGCTGAGTGGGGTGGCCCCTTGGGAGCAATCAATTAAATGGTTTCTTTTTAAAGGAAGGGAGTCCTATTTCCTATGTGAGTTATAGGAAACTATAAACTTTATTCTCACTAAAAGATTAACGGAAGACATTAAAGACAAGACAGTTTTGTTTAATCATTAAGTCTTAGAATCACTGAAGACACAACCAACCCTACTATGTGCAACAGGTCCTACTTCCCACTCCATGAAGAACATTTTTAGACAAAGGTATTTAACCACAAAATGGAATACCTTTTTTGTTTTCTAAGAGAATACAAAATATATTAATCTCTCATTTTCAAAACCCCCAGGACAACTTGTTATGTTTTCAGATGTTAATCTTCACACCCATATCTTTTTGTTATGAAGGTGAATCACACATAGCCACTTTTTAATATTCTCTTAGCTTCTCTTCATTTATTTTTTCTATATCTTAAATGTTCTATTTTTGAGATTATAATTGCATTATTTTCCCCTTCCCTCCACACCCTTCCATATACCCATACTTATTCTTTTTCAAATTTCTAATCATGATCTCTTTTTTAATTATTTGTTGTTATGCATGTATGTATATACATATACATTCCTAAGCATAATCTGCTCAGTCTATAATAATGTTATTTGTTTGTATGCTTTCAGGGGTAACTGTTTGGCACTGGAAAACCAACTGGTGTGCTCTTCCCTGGGAGGTGAACATTTCTCCCACTCTCAGCATCCCTAGTTGCCTGTAGTCTTTTGTGTAGGCTTGAAACCACATGGTCTTTTCCTAGCCCACGTTAGCAAGTCTATTATTGTTGTCGTTGTTCTGCTCGTGTTTAGGCAGTCATGGTGTTCAGACTTTATTCATATAGCTTCTAGCATTACTAGGAGACACAGCCTCAGAGCAGACTCTCCTGCAATGTTCCCTGAGCCTTGGGTGCAGGAATTGGATTGTATCCATTGGGACTAGGCTCTACCACTGCATTCTGATTGGTTGCAGCTTTCTGTAATGGCCTCCCATCTGCTGCAAGAAGTTTGCTTGGTGAGGACTGAGGACTCAATTGTCTGTGAGCATAAGGACAAATACTGGGAATGTAGTTGAGGATTATGCAACGTCGTAAAGCAATGGTTGTAGGTTCTCCCTAAAGATCTATGACTTTACTAGCCATGGCTAGGTTTCCAGTACAAGGCATGGTTTCCCCTCTTGTTGAGCAGGTCTTAACTCCGATTAGAGAGCCATAGGTCACCACCCAGGTATGCAGACCACTACTTACCCTTAGGGCTATTGTGCCACACTGCTCATTGTTGTAACTCACAGGGCTCACCGCTGGTAGGACTGTTAGTTGCCTTCCCATCTTTGAAAACCTACATGGCACCTTCTGGTACCATGAAAGCTAATACTCAGTGAGGAGACATTCAGGTCCGTTCTAGCTGGGGGCCCTCTAGGCCCTGTGTCTGAAGTGTGTGCTGTCTTTAACCATAGAGACCTACCTTCTACCTCTGAGGAGCAACCAAGAATGCTCCTGGGGAGTGTCCTGGACAACTCTAACCAAACAACTCAAAAGGGGGGTTTTCATGCCTGATATTGGGGGGTTTTAATAGATGATCTTTGATGAGAAATTTTCATTTAAACTATCTGTTGATCACAGATTTACATATATTACCCATTTTTTAGATAAATAGTTAATAGTATAATTCCCTATGGCCTTTTTTGAAACCCTTACTGTTATTTACCCACCTTCCTCCTCTGTACTTGTCTCTGCCCTCCCTCATTACAGCCCCCCTTCCCATTTCCCCTGGTCAGATCACTTGTACCCTGCTGGTCCCCTCTCTGTTGCCCCCACAGCCACCTTGCCCCAGCAATGTTCTCTTTGTAATCTGTTGGTCTCTGCAGTTGCTCCAGGATGTGTGCTGATGATCTGGGTGCTAGGCACCTGTGAAGAAAGCAAATATTCAATGGTTGTCTTTCTGGGTCTAGGTTATACACTCTTTCTTTAGAAAAGCATCCATATGTCAAGAAAACCATCACTCTTCAATCTTCATAAAGCTGATTCTAATAAGTCAGAAAATATTTTCCAGGGGCTTAAGGAAGCACTCAATATTGTATCTCCTTAAGACAGATAATCATAAGACAAATTGACATCTTGTTTCCGGGTCTCCCTTAAAGCCATTAGCACTGGGAAATACGGCAAAGCACAGCCCTCCCTCTGATCTCTGGCTTTGCTTTTGTGCAGCTTTAATGACTTGCATCAGCTGTATTAGTATTCAAACATACTAATAAAGGGACTGGAGCGATGGCTCAGCAGTTAAGAGCACTGACTGCTCTTGCAGAGAATCCAGATTTGGTTCCTGGAACCCACATGGCAACTCACATACTATACTTAACTCTCGTTCCAGGAGAACTAACATCCTCTTCTGATCTTCATCAGTAGTGTACACACAGTGCACATCTATATGTGCAGGCAAACACACACACATATACATATACATATATATACACTAATATTTGATTCTCTCTAAAAAGAGAAAACTCACATCTTCATTACTTTTATTACAGTACATTATAATAACTGTCTGTATTATAAGAAATTGATATTGTTAATCTTGTGCTTAATTTGTAGACTGAATTTTACCATAAGTATGTCTGTATAGAAAAAAAAAAAGATATCATGTGCAGGGCTCAGCACCATCTGTGGTTTCTGACATCCACTGAGGAGCTGGGAAGATATTTCCCATGGATAGGGCAGATCTGCTGTATGCAAAACATAAAAGTACAGCTTAATGAGTGGTGGCTAATCAAGCTAATACCATGTAACCACACCCAGGTCAAGAGACAAAACATGGCACCACTACAAAAAGCCTCGAACTGCCCCCTCGCTCCCAGTCAGAGCTCCCTACCTCCCTCTAACAGTTACAAATCTGACAGTGAGGGTAATTGCTTTCTTCGCTCTCTTTATACAAATGAGTTCTTAAAAGAACAGAAGATCAAGGAAAATTTATTAGTCGCTAGACTATGTCTGAACATATGGCCAACATCATTTTTAGAAGAATTTTCCCAATTATTTTTATGAGCTTACTAATATCCCGAATTACCTCTCTGGCCTCTGTCAATGCTCAGTTTGAATTTATTGCATGCCCTTGAAGCTTGTCACCGATGGTAAAATAGCAGGCAGGATTCGGTTCTTCATTTCTTTGAGGATCTATTAGGTGTAATCCCCAAGATCTGAACGATCATTCCTCAAAGACCAATATTTCAGGAAGATTATGCAATCCTATCCTGTGGAAGTGCTTCTTAGGGAGCAGCTGGTACTGGTGAAAAATGAAGTAGAAAATGGAGTTATCTGGAAACTCCCATGGCTGAAGATGGAAAAAAATAATTCTTCTCTAGAGTTTTTAGTATCACCCTTGTCACTAGCTTCTCCAGAGAGAGAGAGAGAGAGAGAGAGAGAGAGAGAGAGAGAGAAGAGAGAGAGAGAGGGAGGGGGAGACTCAGTGTGTGAATGCTGAGAAACAAGAAGGGAAAATTCACCTTGAAACACAATACACACTGCCATCATTTGAATGAGCTCTAACCCTTATAGGCTCAGGGATTTGAACAGTTGGTCCCCACTTGGTGACTCTGTTTTCAGAGGTTTAAGTGGTACAACTCTGCTAAAGGAAGTGTGTGGCTGGAGCTGAGATTTGAGGGCTAGGAGCCTTGCTTTACTTCCATCTTCTTTCTGCTGTATAGTTGTAATTGAGGATGTGAGCTCTCAGGTTCCTGATCGACTTCCGTGCCTGCTCTTGCCCGGCATACTGAACCCTTTTTCCTCTGGAACTGGTAACCTAAAAAAAACTCTTCCTTCAGTAAGTTACCTTAGTCACAGTATTTTGTCACAGCATCAAATAAGTAACTCATCCAGGAGTTGTATCAGGAGTTGGGTATTCCTGTATGTGCAGGTATGAACCTGACCTGGCTCTTATGTGTTGGAATATGGAAGGCTTTGGGACTTTGATGAGATACATAGTTGAGTGCTATCAGCAGCAATCTTTCTAGCCCATAAGCTAATGGTGCTAAAGAGCAAAGCAAACTGCAAAGGACTAGCTCAAGAAATTTCAGAAGGAAGAAAAGACTTTAACAGCAACTTGATAGCTATTCCTATGATATTTTGGCAAAGATTCTGGCTGTCTTCTGCCCTTTTCTCTGAGAACTTGCCAGAGGCTAATTAAAAGGTGGTCTGAACAAAAAATGTCCCCAACAGCTTCAGATGTTTAAATACTTGATCCCGAGTGGTCAGTTAAGTTTAGGAGGTGTGGCTTTACTGGAAGAATATGTCACTGGGGGTAGGCTTTGAGGGTTTAGAGATTTGCACCATTTTATATTTGTGATGCTCTGTGCTTGCACTTCAAGAGTGAGCCCTTGGCTTTCTATTCCACCCGATATGCTCATCTCCCAGTGCCAAGCCCCCTGCCATGATGGGCTCTTACCCCTCTGGAACCATAAGCCCAAATCAATGTTTTTTCTTAAGTTGCCTTAGTCAAACAGTGTTTGATCACAACAACAGAAAAATAACTAATACATGGACTGACTTCTTTGGTAGAGAAAATTTCAAAACAACCTAGCATTGAATCTATGGTGTGGTCATTCCTGATGATGCTTATGCAAGTCTACAATGAAAAAGAACAAGTAGGCCAAAAGAACTTTTTTTAAACATGCAATTTAGAGAGAAAGGGAGTGTTAGAAAATTTAATGTTACAGTCAAAGAATGTGCTAGAGGAGAGGATACAATCATTAAGAAGAGGCCTTGAGCTGACAAGATGGCTCAGCGGGTAAGAGCACTGACTGCCCTTCCAAAGGTCCTGAGTTTGGATCCCAGCAACCACATGGTGGCTCACAACCATCGTTAATGAGAACTGATGCCTTCTTCTGGTGTGTCTGAAGACAGCAACAGTGTATTACACCAGAGTGAGTGGGCCAGAGTGAGCAATTCCCAGCAGCCACATGATGGCTCATGGCCGTCTATACAGCTACAGTGTACTCATACATGTAAAATAAATAAATAAATCTGAAGAAGAAGAAGAAGAAGAAGAAGAAGAAGAAGAAGAAGAAGAAGAAGAAGAAGAGGAAGAGGAAGAGGAAGAGGAAGAGGAAGAGGAAGAGGAAGAGGAAGAGGAGGAAGAAGAGGCCTGGCTTCAATACCTGGTGGCTCACAGCCATCTATAATGGGATTTGGTACCTTCTTCTGGTGTGTCTGAAGACAGCTACAGTGCACCCATAGAAATAAAATAAACACATCTTTAAAAAACAAACCAAAAAAACCCCACCATTCTCAAAAGAAAAAAAAAAAAAAGAGGCTTGGTGTACTATGTAACAAAGGGAAGACCCCATCCTGATAATCTTCCAATTTCTGAAAAGAAAACACTTATTGAGTTTCTGTTCCTAGAAAGCGGGAACAAACAAAAGGTGTTGCTAACGTGATACAAAAAGGATGAGAGTCCATCCCAAGCTGGTACCCACACTTGGCAGTGCTGTCCTCAAGACACGGGCTTCGGAGACATGAAGAATGCAAGAGTGAATGAGTCATGGATTCATCTTCCTTGGCTTCATAGAGCTGTGAGAGCCAACCAGCATGTGGTAGGGGATCCCTGTTGGAAGGCCCTAATAGGTCAAGAGGCTGTAAGATGCTATGAAAGTGAAGCCTGGGTTACCATGGAGACTCCAAGATATTGCAGATGCCGAAACCATCTATGATGGAGAGCTGCAGACAGATAGTGGGAACCAGCCCAAGAGAGAGATATATGTTACAGGCAGCAAAACTAGAGGGGCAGAGCCATCTAAGACCTTTGAAACTAAAGTCTCAGACATCAGGCATGTCCAAGAATTAGTGTTTGCCCAGATAGATAGGTTTCAGTCCTGCTTTGGCCCAGTTCTTGCTTATGTCCCCATTCTTCTCTTTTGGAATGATAATGTATATTCTACTACATTGTATGTAGCAGTTTGAAATTTGCTCTTTGATTTTATGAGTTACGATTAAGAGACTATCTTGAGCCTGAGAAAAGACTCTGGACCTTCAAAGTGTCTGAGACTGAAAGTCTATGGGAACTTTTGATGTTGTACTAAGTGCATTTGGCAGGGTGATAAGGGCTGGAGCTTGTGGGAGCCAGGCAGTGGAGTGCCATTATTTCAATAAGAAATGCCTTCCATGTGCTTGGGGATTTGAATACTTGGTCCTAACCAATGATGCCATTTGGGAGGCTTAGGTGGTACAGCCTTGTTGGAGAAAGTATGTGCTGAAAGTAGGGTAGGCTTTGAGAACTTAAAGACTTGTATAATTCCAAGTTCACTATCTCTGCTTCATGCTTGCAGTTCAAGATGTGAGTTCCTGGCTTCTGCTCCAACTGACATGTCTGTACCTTACTGCCATGATTCCCAGCCATGACAGGCACTTTTCCCTCTAGAACTGTAGCCAAATGAACCCTTCCTTTTATAAATTGCCTTGGTTGTGGTGTTTTATTACAGTGCCTTAGTTAGAAATAGAAACCTTAGTTTCTATTGCTATGAATGGATGTCATGACCATGGCAACTCTTATAAGGAAGCATTTAATTGGAGCTGGCTTAGTTCAGTTCAAAGGTTTAGTCCATTATTGCCATGCCAAGAAGCATGGTGGCATGCAGGACATGGTGATGGAGGGGTACCTAAGAGTTCTACGTCCAGATTGTCAGGCAGCAGGAAGAGAGTGAGTCACTGGTCCTGGCTTGAGCATCTGAGACCTCAAAGCCCACCTCCTGTGACACACGTCCTCCAACAAGGCCACACCTACTCCAACAAGGCCACACCTACTCCAACAAGGCCACACCTACTCCAACAAGGCCACACCTACTCCACAAGGCCCCACCTACTCCAACAAGGCCACACCTACTCCAACAAGGCCACACCGACTCCAACAAGGCCGTGTCTCCTAATAGTGCCACTCCCTTCGAGCCTATCTATGGGAGCCATCTTCATTCAAGCCACCACACACAGCAATAAAAAAATAACTAATCTAGTTGAGTGCATACCTAAATCTGAAATTGCTATTCAAACGCAAGCTTTATCTTTAGCCTCAGCGAATCATATTAAACTACTTTCAAATGACTGTGCCAACTTATGCTTCCACTAGTACCTCTATACATCCTTGGCCATATTAGGCATTGCAGCCTGTTTAATTTAAGCTGTTCAGATAACTGTGTAGGAGGTTCTCTTTTATTTTGCCATTTGCCAATTACAAGTGAATTGAGCCTATTTTATACTTGGCTTCCTTTCCTTTGAAGTTCCAATTCAACTCTAACTATCTTGACAAATTGTATTCTTCTCCTTACTAATCTGCAGGAGTAGTACGTGTCATCCAGTTATAATCTCTCTGTCAGTTTTCTATGTTGCAGGTGTCGTATAGGGCTATCCTCAAAGTGCCACCATCCTCAGGAGCTCTGCTATGGTCATAGCAGAGCTTGCAGTGAGCATCTGTCACAGCTTGGCTTGTTGGTTGTTGATCTTCCCTCATAAAAGATAAGGAGGGGAGCATGATGGACCCTCAGCCAAAGACCCAGCTACTCCCTCCAACCAGCTGTACACAGTTCTGTCCTAATTGCATGTGGCCCAAGGCAGGAACCAGAAGAATGTAGACTGGGAAGGGATAAGGATAGGGCTCTATCCACATAGTCTTCCGTGTTGGTTGCAAACTTTTCAGTGTGGCTTCTTTAAGAGCATCTACACTCTTGCTCATAACCCCTCACCCATTGTTCTTTAAGTGAGCCTAATGAACTCATTGATTCTCTGAGGAGAATTTGACCCTAGGAAAAGGGGTAAATATTATTTTATATCTCCTCTAGGGAGACAACTTCAGCAACAGCAAGCAATTTGTGTCACTTTGCAGTCTCTTAAGTCCACGGCTTGATGAAAAAGAGACTTTGGGGCTGGCGAGGTGGCTCAACGGGTAAGAGCACTGACTGCTCTTCCAAAGGTCCTGAGTTCGGATCCCAGCCACCACATGGTGGCTTACAACCAACCGTAATGAGATCTGACACCCTCTTCTGGTGCATCTGAAGATAGCTACAGTGTATTATGCCAGAGCAAGCCAGGCCAGAGGAAGCGGGGCCAGAGCGAGCAGGGCCGTCCTAAGTTCAATTCCCACAGCCACATGATGGCTCAGGGCCATCTGTAAAGCTACAGTGTACTCATACATACAAAATATAAATAAATAAATCTTTTTAAAAAAGAAAAAAGAAAAAGAGACTTTGTTGTACTTTTTAATTTTTTTTTTTTTTTAAGATAGTATGTGGTGGTTTGGATGAGAATGGCCCCATAGGCTCATATATTTGAATGCTTGCTCTATAGTGGATTGAACTTTGAACTTTTTAGAAAGGATTAGGAAGTGTGGCCTTATAGAGATGTGTCAGGTAGACTGGCTTTGAAGTTTCAAAAGTCCATGTTATTCCCAGTGAACCTCTTTCTCTCTGTCTTATGATTGTCTCAACATATAGTCTCTGAGCTACTGCTCCAGCACCATGCCTGAATGCCGGCTGCCATATTTCCTACAGGGGTGGTTACAGACTCAACTACTCTCTAGAACTGTGAAAAGTAACTAAGACACAGGGTCTCTGGTAGTTTAGGCTGGCCTAGCTGAAGGTGACCTTGAACTCCTGATCTTCCTGCCTCTATTTCCCAAATAGTGGGATTACAGGAGTGACCCAACGTTACCAGTTTCTTTTCTTTTCTTACATGTTATATGACTTTTTTTCCCACTATGATCAATAAGCAACCTCAGTGAGAACTGGTTTATTCTGGTTCACTGTTTTAAGGCAATATAATCTATATGGCAGGGAAGGCATGGTGGCTAGGACCAAAGCAATCTACATAGTCGACATAATCTCTATTAAAATTCAATTATATTCTTCACTGAACTAGGAAAAAAAACATTCTAAGATTCATATAGAAGCACGAAAGAGCTAGGACAACCAAAGCCATCCTAAGTAGAAAGAGCAATGCTACCAGCAACAGTCCCTGATCTGAAATCACGCTGGACCCACAGTAACAAAAACTGCAACACTGCAACAAATGCAAGGAAGTAGTTGAATGGGAGAGAGTAAACGGCTGCTTGAGGGCAAGCCTGAGCCATGACAGCCACCTCATTTTCAACCAAAGTGTCAATAACACATATTGCAAAAAAATGGTCCAGGGTAATGTGTATGTGCACATATGAAAGAGTAAGATCAGCCAGTACCTCTCATCTGGTACAAAAATAGAAATGGATTGGAGCCTTTACATGTGGCCTGGAACTTTAGCAATGATAAGGAAAAATATGAGCAAAACACTTCAAGATTTAGATCTTTTCAAAAAGGACTCCAGGAATTTAGGAAATAATCTTTAAAATGCACAAATTGGATTTCACAAAATAAAAACGGCTTCTACATAGCAAAGGCGACAGTCAGCAGAGTGGGGAGACAGCTGACAGGGTGGGAGAAGATCTTTGCCAACTACACACCTGACAGGGTACAGTATCTGAAGCATACAAGCAACTGTGAATAGTAATGGTGACAAGCCAGGTGTAGTGGTGCACCTCCTTAATCCCAGCACTTGGGAGGCAGAAACAGGCAGATCTTTGGGACTTTGAGACTAGACTGATGGATCTACATTAGAGTTCCAGCCAACCACAGTGAGACTGTGTCTCAAAAACAAAGTAAATACGCACAAAAAACTATACCATCAATAAATGGGCTAATGAAATAGGGAGGCAGGTCTCAAAAGAAGAAATACAGAGGTCATCCCTGGATACCTACAAACTGTACAAAATGGGCTCAGTGGGTTGTATCTATGTATGTACATGTTTGTGTATGTATATTCACATATTTATACATGTGTAACAATAATAATTAAAGAAGAGGTCATGACTGTTGGAGAGGAAATATGGGAGGAATTGAGGGGTGGGAGGGATATAGGTACATAAAGAATTTCGTGTATGAAGTTCTCAAAACATTTTTTAAAGAAGAAATACAAATAGGCAAGAAATATATCTCAAAAATGTCCAGTAAAGGGCCTGGAGGGATTGCTCAGTGGTTAAGAGGATGTGTTGCTCTTCTAGAAGACCCAACTTCAAATCTCAGCATCTACATCCGGCAGTTCACAACCACCTCTAACTCTACTTTCAGACTATGGAACACCTCTGGCCTTTTTGAGCACCTACACTCATATATACAAGCACACACACACACACACACATGCACACATACACGCATACACACACATGTACACATAAAGTAAAATCATAAAAATTTTGAAATTCAGATATAGATTTCCAATATCATGAAAATGCAAATTAAAACGGTTTGCCTCCTGTCGGGCAGTGGTGGCGCACGCCTTTAATCCCAGCACTTGGGAAGCAGAGGCAGTCAGATTTCTGAGTTCTCACTCTGGTCTACAGAGTGAGTTCCAGGACAGCCAGAGCTATCCAGAGAAACAAACACTGGCTAGGATTAGGAGGTAGATGAAGCTTATACATAGGTTAGAATATAAACTAGTACAGACACTATGGAACTCAGTGGGAAGGTATCAAAGAAAAATCAATACCAATTTTTCATTACCTATTCACCCATGAATGGATTTCTAGGGAGATGAGCATGGATATGCAGATGTCTCTAGCATGAGATATAGAGGCCTTCAAATACATGCTCAAGAGTGGCATAGCTGAGTCATATGATCTTGGGGTTTGAATTCAGATTATGGGAGAATATAATGAATTTGTGACATACATGTGGAAATATCCCATGTTGATATTTCTCAAGAAGGAAATCTAGAATGCCAACAAATGTGGGAAAGAACACTGTGAGAAAGCCTGGCCTTTCTCACCTTCTAGAAAATAGGCAGAACGATGTTCTAATGCTCCAGATGTTTTTCTGGAGAAAACTAACATTGTTGTGTTTTATTTATAGAACTTTGAATATGTTGACCTGAACAAGATCTGTATAATGGCAACAAATGCTGATTCTCATAGGAAAAAATCCACATGGCCTCGCTCCAAGATGAAGAGCTAAAGCTGCTGGGAGAGGAAAAAATCAGTCTTCTACAGGGACAACCCCACCTTGGAAGGTTATCCTAATTGGTCAGCCTTAAACATAATAACAGTAAAGGAGGCCCAGTAGGTTCCCAGAGCCTACAGGGAAGGAGTCATCTATCTGTGTATATGGGGTGAGGGTCATACTTTAGTTTCTATTGCTGTGATAAATACCATGACTTGGGAAGGAGAGAGTTTATTTGGCTCACAGGTTACAGTCCATCATGGCAGGGAGCCAAGGAATTAATATAAACCATGGAGGAAAACTACTTACTGGTTTGTGCTCCTTGGTTGCTCAGTTAACCTTCTTATATAACCAGGCTAACTTGCCTAGAAATGGCATTATCCACAAGAGGCCAGGTTCTCCTACATCAATTAACAATTAAAAAATAGTTCACAGGTATGGCCACAGGGATGTCTGAAGGAGTCAATTCCTCAACTGAAATTTTCTCTTCCGATGTGTGTTAAGTTGATAACTTAAACTTAACGTGTGTGTGTGTGTGTGTGCGTGTGTGAATAGTAATTATAGAAAAAGAGGTCATGAATTTGATGGGAAATGAGAGAGGACACAGGAGGAACTGGTGTGGAGAGAAATAGAGATGGAAATGATGAATTTCAATGCTGGTGTAAAACTGAAAATTCAAAAAAAAAACTTAATAAAGAAACAAAATTTGCTTCTGCATATTAGAATTTCAAGCAGCTACAAAGAATTTAATGGATTTTCAATGCAAGGTGTATATTAATGTGGGTAGGAATGACAGTGGGGAAAATTGTCCATTTTGTTCAATTCTGAAACATACCACATGAGGGGTTTTATGAATGTCTATAGCATGAAAGATAATAATCGGACTTTAGGACATGAGCATTTTAACATTATGGTGAACTGCAGACAGCTCCATGCATGATTCACCAACCTCAGAGACACCAACCTCATTAAAAGTACACTCTCAAGCCAGGCAGTGGTGGCACATGCCTTTAATCCCAGCACTTGGGAGGCAGAGGCAAGAAGATTTCTGAGTTCGAGGCCCACCTGGTCTACAGAGTGAGTTCCAGGACAGCCAGGGCTACACAGAGAAAACCTGTCTAGACACACACACACACAAAAAAAAAATTACACTTTCAATATTTAGCAAACCCTGTTAATTAGAGGTGATGACTTAGGGGTAGGAGGTATTTATACCTTGCAAAAAATTTATTTTCAAGCTTCATCAATTTATACTATGATTTATCTATGAATATTCTGTTGGCCATGGTCTTACTACATAGCTCTGGCTGGCATAGAACTCTCTACATAGACAAGGCTGACCTCAAACTCAGAGAGTCACCTACCTTCCAAGTGCTGGGATTAAAGGTACATGCCACCACACTTGGCTAAGTCTACATATTTTATTTCTTTAGGAAACTAACAAAGATTTTGTTTTTTGGTTTTTTGGGGTTTTTGTTTGTTTGTTTGTTTCCTTTGGTTTTGGTTTTGGTTTGGTTTGGTTTGGTTTTTTGGTTTTTCAAGACAGGGTTTCTCTGTGTAGCCCTGGCTGTCCTGGAACTCACTCTGTAGACCAGGCTGACCTGGAAGTCAGAAATCCACCTGCCTCTGCCTCCCAAGTGCTGGGATTAATGTCACGCGCCACCACTGCCCGGCCAAAACTAACAAAGGTAAATACTACCTAGTTCAAGTGAAAAACAAAACAAAACAAAAGTTAATAAAGGTTCTACCTGAATTAAAAATAACATCCCAGACAGCCACATACAGAAACCCAAGTACAGATGTAAAGCAGTTCTGGATGCAAGAGGAGATGACTCACAGCAGTGCCCATGCACGAATGCCCACTCTTCTTCTCTAGAGATGACACAATATCCTGCATTCCTTTGCCTTCCTATCCTGGACTCAACTACCATCCCATAGGGTCTTTTCTAAGATTGGCTTTCATGTGATCTCTTGGAGTCTCTCCAGCTTACAAATTCATTCTGGCATTCAAACCTTAATGCCAATTCTATTATACTGTGGTGCCATGTGTCTAGATTCATATTTAAGAAAAGGAAAAAAATGAATACCTATTAATTGGCCTGGTTCATCTTTGGTCATATGGGACAACTCCTACTCCAGTCAACTATATCCAAGTTATAGAATGGGTTATAGCACTGGAAGCATACAATGCACTGTCCGCTGTACCACTAACTGGGTAGCTTCAGCTACAAGGGACATAGTAATCAGAGCTACTAGACAGGAAGAAAGGGAACAGAACTGTCTTCCGCAGTCATGTCCTTCCAAGGCACCCACTCAGACATATGAATATCATGAATATATCAGTATCCTCTAAGACAAACGGCATGATCAGTGATCAGCAATACCCTGGTAGACAGGAAATCTTTACAGAGTGAAAAGGTAGGTTTCAAGCATGATCATGGAAAATCTCCAAGCTACTTCTAACTAAGGTTCCAGCACAGGCCTTCCATTACTATTCATAATAAACAACCACTAGCCTTCCAAGTCAGTGAGAAAGAGCATAGGCTGCTTATAATTAACTGCAGGAGTAAAGGTGAACCAGCCACAAGGGCTTTAAACTGGCCGCAGAGCTAAAGGGAAAGAGGGTGGCAGTAAATCCAGTGTGGACTTCCTTCCCAGCTTTTCTTAAAAGGTAAGCCTCAGGCAATAAATGCTGTTAATTGTTCTTGCCTGACAGACCGTCCTCACAGGAGTGAGGATAGGAGAGACTCTTTGACTACTGGACTATTAAAACACTGGGCCCCCAAAGAATCCGAATTTTCCCAGAAATCTGCTGGGGATGTGAGAACCAGAACAGAATAAACAGGGACATCTCAGAAAAACACCAGGAGGCCAGGAATTTCCATCAAGCTTAATGAGATAAGTTCAGGAACTTTGGGAAGGCAGTGGAACTCTCTGGAAGGGAAAGGCTAATTAACATTCCTCAGACCACAGGGTGAGAACCAACCTGCTAGTGGGGACACATTCTTCAGAGTGGACCTTTGCCCACCTTCAGACAAGGGAAGTCCTTGACACCTCATTCCCTGAAGAACAATCAGTTTAAAAAGTCACACTGTTATGCCAATCACATTGTGTCTAATGGCTGCTGCCGTGAAAATTGTATAAAAGCTCACTGAACAAGCTGTGTGGAGTCACCGCCTCTCCTTAGGGTCTGGGATGGCCCCAGTGCACTGAAACATTAAAAATTCTCTTGCTTTTTGCATTGATCAGGTTCCATGTGATTCACTCAGAGGGTCTCCAGTAAGCTAAGGCTCAACAGGGTCTTACAGGAAAACAGATCTTTGAAGCCCCAGTGACAACCAGAGGAGGGACTTGTCTCCCAGGAGTAGATTTCACACAGCTCTGGCCAGGAGTACTTCCTTGCCTTTTATTTAAAGGCAAACTTCATGTCAGTCCCACAAAGATGGGTTTAGGGGTCACCAGACCTCTTAGCTTGTTGCTCTTTCTGATGCAGTCATGAAGTAAACCTCTTCTCTGTGCTCTTTATCATGAGGTGCCACTGTAGTCTGTGCACTAAGGACAGGTGGCTGAGTCTCTTAGGGCTGCCCGAACCCAGGCTTGGATCCTAAAATCTCAGGTGTAGCTGCCATAAAACTAAAAGGCAAACAGATAACAATAAATCCATTTAGCTATTATTCCTTCCTTCCTTAAATGTGTCTGCCCTCAGTACTATGCCACACAGACTAACTCTCAGCCGACTACAGCATTAAGTCAAATAATATTGACGCACACAGATGTGGAGCATTGCTCCTGTGCCCAAGGTTCATGTCATCTTAGGAGGACAATCATACCCTTCCATAAAAATCAGAAGGAACAAATGCTGTGAGCATCCAGCTTTTTATTTCAGTGTACCTACCTTGTCCTCCAAGCTGTGTCTTACATTATTAAAGTATCTGTCTTTTCCAGAAACTAAGATATCCAGAATTCTTGCTCTGTTTGTTTTCAACCAGCTGTCCATTAGTTTCCTTTCATGTCATTTCTTACATTTTTTACATTCTTACATTGAGATCAAGAAGTTACAAAAGGAACTTTCTGACCCAGGTGACAGTAGCTAGGACATAGATAGATAGATGGATGGATAGATAGATAGATAGATAGATAGATAGATAGATAGATAGATGAGATGATATAGAAACAGATGCGTAGATAGATATATCATATATATATATTATATAGCTATCTTTATGACTTTTCCACACACCAGCACAGCCTCATGTTTTCATGCCATTCTTCTTTATTTTCAGTGCTCTCACACCAAGGACACCACCACAAACACATTATGCTTCAAAGAAGCATAATTCTGGCAACGAACTACACTAGTTTCATGGCTAGCATATGTGGTAACTCCTAACAAAGTCACCTACCCACTGTTTATTGGTTAATCCCAAGAAAGTGTTTCCCAAAGGTTAAAATCCACAATATTCTCTTCCTTGATGGAAAAAACCTTATAGTCACCTAAAGAGAATGGCAGCATCAATTCCCAACAGGAAGTTACTACAAGTCCTGAGGACCTTTGCTTCAACCTTTCCCCAAGGGACAAGACTGCAAAGGACAACGATGTCTCTGCCAGCAAGCTGGTACATGAGGCAAAGGCATCTGGGGACAGGTTTGGGCCATAAGCATAGCGACAAGCAGGCACAGGATGAGCTGTGGTCTACTCCTCATTTCAGACTGGTCAAGTTTTAGTAATTTCCAATTAACAAATGCTACATCTGGATACATGATCATCACTACAGCCATTCCTCAATTATTTAAACTGTTTAAAAATTAAAATGTATTTCACTGTTGCTAACAAGTAACTATATCTCCAGTGACAGAGATCCTCTTTCTGGTCCTTTGAAACTTCCATGTAGTTAGTATTGCTCTGACATAGGTAAAAATGAATGGAGTTGTTCTTGTGAGTTTTCACGTTGGCGGGCACTCTGGCAGTTAATACCTAAGCGACCATCATGCAATGATATATGTACTGGGACCAAAAAAGAAAAAATATGAGGTTGTCTCTTTCCAAAACCATCCTGTCTTCCACTGGAAGTTCCAATAGTTCCTGCTATAGGATTCAATAGTATCTTAAGATGTCTGCTAATTAAAAATAAAAATCAATCAGTTTTTACAGCTTGCTGCCTGCCCCATGGAGCCTAGTGCTCTTCTCATCCACACTGCCTGAGCAATCAAGCTTTGTTAAATTTACCTAAAAACACACTTTAACCATGTATGTCTACACGGCACACACAGACATATGTGCATGTACACTCATAGCTATATAGGCACATAGATTAGTAATTGGCATTATGAGAAACTTCTTTCTTCCAAACACCAGATCTATGCTACTCTGGCATGCATTCAAAATGAGCAACATGCATTTTCTTAAGAATGAGAAAAGACAAGAAAAAAAAAAAACTTACACACCAAACATAGCACATAAAGAAAAAAACAAAACAACAACAAAAACACCTTAGCCAGACAGTGCTGGTGCATGCCTTTAATCCCAGCACTCGAGATTCAGGGGCAGGTGGATCTCTGTAAGTTCGAGGACAGCCTGGTCTACAGAGCAAGTGTCCAGGACAGTCAGGGCTACACAGCGAAATCCTGTCTCAAAACAAACAACTCCCTCCCCCTCCAAAAAATCCAAATATACATTAGTTCCTTTCTTACCCCAAATCTATGTACCTCAAAAACTCTTCTCCTGATCCACATTAAGCTCTCGGATTATCTACTGTTAGATAATGATTAGTAACTGTTCCTTACTGGCTTAAACATTTTCCCATAGCTCACAATTGTATTGGTCAAGAATTTGGGCTGAGCTCACTCAGCAGGATGATTTTTCTGCTCATATGGCATCTACCAATCTTACCTGATCACTCAGTAGCAGATGGATGGGCTGGAGGGTCCAAGATCATTAACATGTCTGGCACCTTGGCTTGAAAGTCTGGGCGCAGTGTGAGTATAAATAGTACCTCCAGAGTAGCTTCCAGATAATTGGACTTCTTACGTGGCACCTCAGACTTTCTGGAATGAGCAAAAAGATAGCAAGTTAAACCTATCCGTCTCCTAAGGCTTATGCCAAGAAAGCCAGAGAGTCTCCCCTCTGCCATGCAAACTGTACCCTCGCACAGTCACACAGTAAAAGTGATGCAAGCTCAAAAAGATAAAAAGCCCACCTCAATGAGAAGGCTCTCCAAGAATTTGTGTATATCTCTAATCTGCCACATGAAGTACTGGAAATGTTCATTTTGGACTTGTCTGATAAATAAGGAAATAAATGAGTTTCTGCGTACTTTGCAATAGTCAGCCTTGAAAAAGAGATGGAGGACTGACTCTGAAGGAAGTAGGGAGCCCTCACTGTAAGGAAGACATTCGGGCCACAGAAATCACGTGCACACTCAGAGGAAAGGCACCAAAGGGGGTTTCTAAACCAAAGTCAGGAGGAGGAGGAAAAGGAGGAGAAACAGGAAGAGGAGAACATAATTTATCCTGATATAATAATATCTAGCTATAAGGATCAACAAAAGACTGAGGCTGGCCAAACACTAAATAGAAACATATTGGACAGACATTTTTCAAGTAATTGCTTTACATTTTATTCCTGAGAATTGACTAAAACTAGATTTGTCTTTGACTCATGAGTGTTTATCTTACTCTTTTCTTTCTATTGGTTGTTTGTTTAAAGGAATGGGGTCTGGCTCAGGCTGCCGTCAAATTCCTGGGCTCAACTGAAGTGGAAACTTAAGGGTTCTTTGGAAACTCAGTTGTGTTGGAAAGGGTTTTGCTGGGGCAAACACATGAAGGAGTGTTTTCCTGAAGTGGACACAGGTGAAAAACTAAGGCAGACTCATGAAGGAACATTTCACTGAAGAAGACACAGGAGAGAGGATGTTCTGCTAAAACAAGCATGAGCGGATACGTGATGAAAGATTCTTTGCTTATGACATACATGTATTGGTCCTCCTTACATTGCGTAATTGAGCTGCATTTGTTGGGACTCCATAGAGAGAAACACACCAAAAACCTTCTGGTGGTGTGCTGCAGTTTCTTGCCACTTCCTCAGACCCTGGCTGGTTGGCAGAGTGATATCAGCTGGGACAGATGCACATGCTGAGGCAAGACCCATGGAGGACACGGTGATGTTTGGAGGGTATAAATAGGCCTCAATGGACAGTGATGGAGGCTGAGCTAGGCTTGCTTATGGAGTTAGCTGTGCGATACTTGTTGGTCTATATTCATCTTTGATTCCCTGAGAGAGGCACAGCTGAGAACTTCTCCTAGTGTCCCTCTGGGTCCCTCCTGCTGACTCGAGCCAAGGCTGAGGCCTGGCTGTCTCTGCTAGGTGAGGCCACCACTGCTGATTCATGTTTGCTATCCAGACTCTACTGAACTGGACTGCTGGTGTGCCCATAAAGTGTTTGCGAGTGGATCAAGCTACAGCTGCTGACCTGTGACTTAACTGCTCATTTCCAGACAACACAGAACAGAGTTGCTCCAAAGAACCTTTCTAAACAGGTCCACTTCCCCTGTATCCTTTCTTTCCTGCTACTTCTGGTGGCTGGTGGGCTACAAGGGAGGTTAAAGCATTTAAGAACCATCACTAAAAATAAGGTTTGAAAAGAATTAAAGTTACACTCCATGAACGCTTGTCTGAGCTCCCTGAGTAACCAGACGCATGTGCCACCATATCAGATCATCTCTGTACCATGTGCCACCATATCAGATCATCTCTGTATCATGTGCCACCATATCAGATCATCTCTGTAACATGTGCCACCATATCAGATTATCTCTGTTCCTAATTTTGGACCTCAAATGTGTTTTCATTTTGAAAACATTTTGGGACTGGAGAGATGGCTCAGCAGTTAAGAGCACCGATTGCTCTTCCAGAGGTCCTGAGTTCAATTCCCAGCAACCACATGGTGGCTCACAACCATTTTTAATGGGGTCTGATGCCCTGTTCTGGTGTGTCTAAAGAGAGCAATGGTGTATATATAAATAGATAAATCTTTTTATAAAAAGAAAGAAAGAAAGAAAACATTTTCTATATTAACATGCGTAAGCTACAATCCAGATTCTTTCTCTTGTGTTCTAAATGCAAATGTTGAGATAGTGTTTGAAGAGAGCCAAGAATGCCAGTTCTTGAGTTTTAGAAGGAGCACCCACCAAAATGTGAAGTGAGGAAAGATAACAGTAGGATAACATACAAATGGAGCATCACTAAGAACAATAGTCAGAGAGTGCCGCCGTTCTGGGGACGCAGGCCAGAAGGTCCATGTAGGTTGGCTCACCAGACTCACACATGAGCAAACATTCTGTTAAAGGACCAGACTGGGCATCTGATCGGCTTGTCGGTCACAGTGATGCAACTTCTCTACAATGTCATTGCAGCATGAAAGCTACAGTAGATAATTGCTAAATGAGTGGCATGCATGTGTTGCAATAGAATGTTGCTGATGAAAACAACCTATATATTTTTATAATGTAAATATTTTTATTTTACTTTTTTATTAGATATTTTCTTTATTTACATTTCAAATGATATTCCCTTTCCCAGTTTCCCCTCTGGAAGAAAACAAACAAACAAACAAACAAACCTCTATTCCCTCCCCCTCACCCTATATTTTTTTTCTTTTTGGTTTTTCAAGACAGGGTATAGCCCTGGCTGTTCTGGACTCATTTTAGACCAGACTAGCCTCAAACTCACAGAGATCTGCCTGCCTCTGCCTCCTGGGTACTGAGATTAAAGGCATATGCTACTACATCCAGCTAGAAAACAGCCTTTTTTTTTTTTAGGGACCAATTAAAAAGCTAATTTAGATTCCTGGGGCTGGAGAAATTAAAATGGATATCTACACAAAGACCTGTACATAATTTTTTACAGTAGCTTTTATCTTAATAGATTTTTCTTTACCTGTATCTTGTGGAGGATTATGTATGTGTATTTGTAAGAAACGCAGGTTCACAATGGTACGTATGAAACCAGATGGCAGCAGCAAACATGTTCCTCTGTCACTCTCCCTTCCCCTTTAGGTTGTGAGGTAGAGCCTCTCTCCCTCTGGCTCGGATACAGCTTATATTGGTTGACCATCTATCACCATGCTCCTTCAAAAACTAAGATTACCTGCAGGGACTGCAGGAAGCCTTAGTCCGCTCAAGACACCCTCAAGCCAACTTTTCAGCATAAGGGAATTTTATTTGCTCCAGAGGGACAGAGGACAGGGACTGGACAAAGACTGGAGATAGAAGAAGAGGGAGGGAACAAGGGAGAGGGGGAGGGATATTTGTCACAGAGGACAAAAGACTTCCTATGGATAGAGAGGAGACGAATATGGCCCACAGGCAAAAGGCAGATTATAAAGGTAAAAGGGGGAACCCCTCATTAGGATGAGGTGTTTAATTTTTATTGGGCATGTTAATTAGGTGAGCCAAAGGGGCTTTTTGACTGCTGGACTCCAACACTTTCATGGCTGGACCTTGGTAGTCAGCCTCAAGAGAGGAAGTGGCCAAATAAGGGACTAGGCCTTGGTGGCTAGCTTTAAGAATGTAATCTACTGGTTTTTAGCAAGGCAGAGGAAATGGGGGAGAAAGGCCAGGCCTGCTAGAGCCGCATTTGCCATGCTAGAGTCTATGACTGCTAGGTATCTTATCTCAGGTCTTCAGCAAATTCAACCTTCCTATGTCTTTTTTGTCTTATTCAAACCCCGAACAGATTGGATAATGTCCACCCACATTGCTGACAGCCTTCTGTTTTACTTGGTCCACCAATTCAAATGCTAATCATTCCCCCAAAATACCCTTAGATACCCCCAGAAATAACATGTAACAAGATATCTGAGCACCCCTTACCCAGTCAATGACATGTTTACCTAACCACCAGTCAATTCACAAATCTCATAGATGTGTGCTTTAGAATTAGATATGTAATACATTTTAAATTAACTCTTGCAACCCACAATTAGAAGGGACTTTGGTTACTACCAGAGGTTTTTTTTCAGCTAAGGATTGGAGGTTTCAGCTCCTGGTCAGCTGGTGGAAAATGTGCCAATGCTTCCAGTGAGAGGCTAAAATTACATTCTTAGCAAGGACTATTTTAGGTGGAGTATGATCAACAGTCCATCACAGGTAGCATTCTAGTGATATCTAGTCTAAAAGATACTTATTCCATTTCCAAACTCCCTGAGAGCCCCTGAACTGACAAGAGCAAGCTTAGGCTTCAAAAGGCACACCAAGTTATTGAAAGACCCCCAGAACTGGGGAGATCCTTACTCAACTCTTGGGATGATGCAACCACCCAATAACTCACGGGAGATCGAACTTGCTGCAATAACATGAGGTTTATTTGGGATAGGCTGGTACCGGGTTGATCTCATGACCATGCTGGCCAGAGTTCGACCCCAAACACAAGAAATGAGGGGTATTTAAAGGGAAAAACCACAAACTGGGGGTGGGGAGAGGGTTACCAAGGAAACATAACATAAAAACAGTGGAAAATTTCAGAGGGACCCAACCCAAGGTATTCAGTTAGGGAGGGGAACAAATTCATTCTAAGAATGTAATCTTCATCTACCGGTCGACGGGGTGGAGAGCCTCATAAACCAGTAGACTTTCATTCCTAGTTCCACCCTCACTGTGGATCAGTCAGGAGGGGCAGGTTTCGGGGACCAGAGCCCTGAGGCTCTGAGTTAGCCAAGTTCCTGGAACTAGCTACTCCACCTTTTTGGCTTGATACAGAGGTTTTCCATGCCCCCTTTTAGGTAAAGGTTACACATTATACATACATTTCTATTAAATGCCCTCATTTTAAATTCTAAGATTCTCCAGCCTTTCAATATCAGGAACAAAACATCATCAAAGCAAGAGTCTCATCAAGCCCAGGAAGAGCTCAGATCCCACTATCCTTCTCCCACACCCTTAAGGACAACCTGCTTCTCTCCAACAGTTGACTTTCCAGATTTCTCATACCCCAAATCTCTGGCAGCCTAAAACCTGGGGGTGACCCAACTCAGGAACTTCTTGACAATTTCGATTTCAAAGCCATGGAAGCAGATCTACAGAGAGCGGTTATCTATTCTCTAGGGGACATGATTCTTCTGGTCAACACACCAGACCATATCCTGGCTACAGAGAGTAGGGCTAGCTAATTACATACTCTAGGGATATTTCTGATATCCCTTCTTCTCAAAACCAAATCCAAAGAAGTACACAGTGGGCATGGAGATTTGGTTGCTTCAGGGGGACACTAAGAGGGCTTGTCCTTTGAGATAACTTATTAAAGATGTATTAGTGCCATGGAAAGACAGCATGGCAAGAGTTGAGGAAAGATCGGATCTACAAAACAATGTAGGGGTTCCTTCTTCTTGGTATCCAAAAAAGAGGGACGCTCTTTGCCACGTGCCTGATAATTAATCCAGGTTACCTGGCTTGTAGTCAGGCTGTCTCTTAATTCCTGCACCATGGGAGAAAGGGGAGGGGAGTTGAGGACGAGGAACTTCCAAAGTCTGAAAGTTTGGGCCCTGTAAATTTCCTATGGGAAATTATATAGTAAGGTGCCTGCCATTCTCCTGGACTCCAGGCCCCTGGGGAGTCTGTTAGAGGGCAACAGATTCACAGACAAGCTCTCTGTAGGGTGTCCATCTGTCCCTGTAGCAGCAATGATCACAGAATCAAATCTAAGAGCAGGGGCTGAGAGAGCTGCAGATGGCCATGATCTGAGAAGCATCTGCTCTGGGACCTAACATTTATTTCCTGAGTCTGGGTACCTGGGGTGCCTGTTAGAGGATTACAGATTCACAGAAAGGCTCTTGGTGGGAGGCTGTCGAGGATGGAGAAAGAGACTGCTCAGGTGGTGCTGATCTGAGTAGCCCCTACCCCAAAGTAATGGGGTGATTGCCAGATGACAGCTGCAGCCACGTCCCAGCCCCATGGTATCCTGTCTTCCAGAAATAGCCCATGGTACCAAAGTACACAGTGGATTGTCTAAGTAAACTTGGTGGCTGTGTGACCGTGTCCAGAGAGTACCCCATAAATACCAGGGACATATATCACAGAAGCCATCAACTAGCGGCTTCTTTATGAGAGCTGATGAGTTTGGGGGTCCTTTGTCATAGCCTGCTTATCAGTTCCCAATTGCATTGGTTACTTCTGAAGTAAAATCTCACTAACTTGCCGTGACAAATACCCGACAAAGCAGTCAAAGGAATGGCTTGATCAGGCTCTTAGTTTCCCAGACAGTCCCAGACAGTTCTGGGAAAGGTACAGTAGCAAAGTCAGCTCCAGAGAAGGAAGCAGCACGAGGGCAGCTGCTTGCAATGTGTCTACAGTCAGGGGTATTGCTCACTCGATTTCTTAGTTTTCTTTGGATTCAGTCCAGGACCATGGCCCATGAGATGATCCGGCCCACATCCAGAATGGATCTTCCCTTCATATGTTAATCTCTCTGAAAACCCCATTAACAGACATGCCTAGAGATGTATCTCCTAGGTGAACTCTAGTCAGGTTGACAATGAAATTTACCTATCACAAACTCTTTCCTGCTCAACTTGGCATTTAAACACCATTCGTAAATCATGGTTTCTGAGAACTTTGTTGTCATTTTTATTTTTTAGGTCTATTTTTACATGTGTGTCTATGTATGTATGTATATATATGTATTTATTTTTACATATATGTATGTATGTATGTATGTATGTATGTGTGCACTATGTGCATGCCTGGTACCTGTGGAGGTCAGAAGAGGAGATCAGATCCCCTGGAACTGGAGTTATGATTGTGAGCAGCCACCATGTGGGTGCTGGGAACAAAACCCTGGTTCTCTACAAAAACCAAGTGCTACCCACTGAGCAGTCTCTCCAGCTCCATTGTAATTCTTTGTTGCTCTAGAGGTGAAATGTTTCAGCCTTCTCCCTACTCCCAGAAATTCTTCATCTTTGATTTTCCTATAGTTTAGAACTATGTATCTCATTGTAGTCTTTGGCATTCATCCCATTTTGTGTTCTTGAGTTTCCTGGGTCTATAATTTGGTATTTGATATGAATATAGAGAAGAAATCTTGATTATTGTTGTGTGGAATATTTCTCCCTCTGCTGCAGGAGTTATCCTCTTACCAGGGAAAATGAGGTTTCCTATTTGGATTCTTAGCATTATTAATAAAAAAAAATTGGATGGACCCAGAAAGAAGTTTAAAGATAATTTTGCTTGAGTTTGAGAGAAAAGCTACAAGGCAGGCAAGCCATAGCTCTTGGCAGCCACCTGGAGGAGGTAGGTGAAGAGAAAACCAAACCAACCAAACAAACAAGCGGCTTCATGGTGGAAGGGGAAAGGAAATCAATGGGGGTAAGGGAGGAGAAGGAGAGAGGGGAAGGGAAGGGAGAGGGAAAGACCCAAGTGCCAGAGCAAGCATGCTTATACTTTGGACCAGTATCCAAAAGAAGATAAAAGCTGATGAACTCTTTTTTTTTTTTAAACTTTTATTGCATTATGATGAGAAAAGTTACATGATTTCAATTTATCT
>NW_022196912.1:116745470-116753621 GCF_008632895.1 Mastomys coucha | reverse complement strand
TGGGATCTGAACTCACGACCTTCAGAAGAGCAGTCGGCGCTCTTAACCACTGAGCCATCTCTCCAGCCTGAGGCTGTGTTTCTAATAACACTAATAGTGTGGTTCTGTGATGTCACTCTATAGAACTTACCTCTATCAAAATCAGAGGACTAACAGACTAATTAGCTTTTGTTTCATGAAGGACATAAGTACAAAGAGGAAAAGCTGGGGAGGGTAAGAAGGGCTCAGCAGGGAAGAGCTTGCCAAGCAAGATGACCTGAGCCCAATCCAGGAAACCTATGGTGGATGAAGAACCAATTCCAAAATTGGTCCCGAGTTACACACACACACACACACACACACACAGTGGGAGTGGCATGTGTGCATTCATACATACATCTTATGTACACACAATAATAATACATTTTGAAAAATAAAAATACCCTATAAATGGTAAGTAAAAAACTTTAAATGATGTATTGTTTCCAATAAAGGAAAAACTAAAATGTATACATCTAGAACAATCTATTAGTCTTGTAGTAAAGAAAATAAATTTTCAGAATTAAGTGATTTACCCATTATTCAGTGATGTTCCATAGCATCAAATCTTTAAATACAAACACAGCCTTGAAAATAATGTTTTTATAGTTGGGCATGATGTTGCACACCTTTAATCCCAGTACTTGGCAGAGGTAGGTGGAACTCCTTGGATTCTGGGCCAGCCTGGTCTGCATAGTTCCAGGACAGCAAGGCCTATATAGTGAGACCCTGTCTCAAAAAAAAGTAACAATAACAAAGTATTCAAGTACCCCAAACTATGGGGACAACTCGTTAAAACTGCCATACACCCTGTGTGTATCAGAAAAGCAAAATATACACAAATATTTTTTTCTATATTGAAAATATTTTGGCAAGGCCTGATGGTACATACCTGGTATCCCAGCACTCAGGAGGCTAATAAGAAAGGAGAATTTTGAGTTCAAGGCCTGTGTGCACCCCTTCATAGGGTAAAAAAACCACAATTATAATCCTACTGAAAAAGAAATATTTCAATATTCCCATAAAATGTTTGCTGCAAATATCATATACATTTCTTATGATACTCTCTATAGAGAATCTCTTGTGTACTGTGTGGAAGCATCACCTGTCAATCAAAAGCTGATGGCCTATTAGCAAAAGGCAAGAAAGAAGAGGTGGGAGTTTCAGTAGAGAGATAGGCTTCTAAGTCTTTACCTAAAGGATCAAATTTATAACTCCTAAAATTATTTCCATTTTCTTTCTTTGATAAAGATTATCAGGGAAAAAAAATACTGGGTCAATACAGCAATTGCAAGTTACTTTATTTGTGAAGGGCCACAGAGCAGACTGGCCACTAGTGAACAAGGATGGTAGCTCCTATCACATTGGTAAGATTTTAATTAATCCACAATTTATTTTACCCATTGTGATGGCTAATTTTATGTCAACTTGGATAAGCTGTGACACCTAGCTTTTCAGCTAGACACTAGTCTAGTTGCTTCTGTGAGAGATGGAAGGGATTAGTCTTCCATAAATCAACAGATTTTCTGCAAGACGAATGTGGCTGGCTTCATCCAGTAAGCTAAAGCTTTTTTAAAAGGCTGAGGCTAGACATGGTGGTGCAGGCCTTTAATCTTAGAGCTCAGGAAGCTTTCAGAGTTCCAGGACAGCCTGGCCTACATAGTGAATTTCAGGACAGCCAGGGCCATAGAAAGACATACTTCTTCAAAAACAGAGGAGGAAGGGAGGGAGGGAGGAAGAAATGAAGAAAAAGCTAAGGTTTGGAATCCCTCAAAGTGCTTGCTCAGCACAGACAAGGCCCTGTGCCCAACACAAAAACAGACCCTAACAAACAAATACTTTAAAAGCCCTTCGGAGGAAGTCTTCCTGGAATGTCTTCAGACTTAACTACAACCTTAGCCTGTGCCTTCAGCCTGCTGTACTACCTCATGTACACTTTTCGAATTTACCAGCTTCCATAACTACACACACTAAATCTTTAAGCCAGTTTCTATGTACACACAAGTAATCAACTACATGTATGTGTGCCCATGTGAACACACGCTCTCTACTGTTTCTCTGGGGGTTGTCTTAGTTAGGGTTTCTCTCGCTTAACTGAGACATTTCCTCGACTGAGGCTCCTTCCCCTCAGATGACTCTAACCTGTGTCAACTGTGACACAAAAACACATCACCGGTAAGTCTCAACTCTTCCATTTGGATTCATCCCCAAGATCTCACATAAAAAGCCAAATTAATAACTTTAAAAGGCCCACAGTCTTTATAAATTCAAACACATTAAAAGTTCAGTCCCTTTAAAGCATCCAATCTTTTTTAAAAATCCAAGTCCTTTAAAATTCAAAGTGTCTTAATTGTGGGTTATCCACAGCTAATCCAGTAAGATATTTTCTTACTTCAAGAGGGAAAAATGAGAGCAGAGTCACAAGTCACGATCCTCTGGGCTCCTCCAAGGGCTTGGGTCACCTCTCTGCTCTGCCCTCTGTAGCACACAGCTTGCCTTTTAGGCTCTGGCTGGCTCCATCCCATGGCTCCTGCTGTTCTTGGTGGTCATCCTGTGGCTCCTGCGGCTAGCTCCATCCCGTGGCTCCTGCTGTTCTTCGTGGTCATCCCATAGCACAAGAATCTCCAAAATGCTGAGGGTCTTCTGCTGCAACTTCACAATAGCCTCTCCTGGGCGCTCCTCTTGGGGCCAAGCCTCAGCTGCTTTCCATGATTCCTGCATGTCTTCAAAGTCAGTACCACTTGGTGACTCTTATACATTGTCAAGTCCAGCTGTAAGAGCAAGGTAAAACCTTGACTACCTCTAGAACACAACTTCTCTGTGCTCTCAGAAAACTCTTGCCAGACTTCACCTCAGTGATGCTGGTCTCTTCTTAATCACTACTAATTTCTTAGCTCCAGCTAACCAGCATCAATTGTCCCAGTAATGTGAAGGTTTCACTTCAGTAGTTCTGATATCTTGTTAATCACAGCTGATTCTTCAGTTCCAGCTAACCAGAACCACAGAATCTTAAATCAAAATAGCAAATGGCCCTAAAAGTGTCTTTAATCTTCTCTCTGAAATGTTACAAGCCAGGCCTCCATCTTCTACACTGCTCTCAACATTCTTATCTTCCAAGCTCCTACAAAATATCCCACTATATCTCAACACTCAATAGCTCTTCTAGCCCAAAGTTCCAAAGTCCTTCTGAAAGACCCCCAGAACTGGGGAGATTTTTACTCGTCTCGGGATGACGCGACCACCCAATGACTCACGAGAGACCGAACTTGCTGCAATCACATGAGGTTTATTGGGGATACCGGTACCGGGGTCGATCTCGTGACCTTGTTGGCCAGAGGAGTTTGACCCCGAACACAAGAAGTGAGGGGTATTTAAGGGAAAAACCATAAGCTGGGGGCAGGGAGAGGGTTACCAAGGAAACAGAACATAAAAACAGTGGAAAATTTTAGAGGGACCCAGCCCAAGGTATTCAGTTAGGGAGGGGAACATATTCATTTTAGGAATGTAATCTTCATCTACCGGTCGACAGGGTGGAGAGTCTCATAAACCAGTAGACCTTCATTCCTAGTTCCACCCTCATTGTGGATCATTCAGGGGGGGCAGGTTTCAGGAACCAGAGCCCTGAGGCTCTGAGTTAGCCAAGTTCCTGGAACTACCTACTTCTCGTTTTTGGTTTGATACAGAGGTTTTCCATGCCCCCTTTTAGGTAAAGGCTACATATTATACATACATTTCTACTAAATGCCCTCATTTTAAATTCTAAGATTCTCCAGCCTTTCACTTCCATAGTCCTCCCCAAAACATGGTCAGGTTGTCATAACAGTACCCCGCTACACTGGTACCATCTTGTCTTAGGGTTTCTCTGGCGATGAAACACCAAGACCAAAAGCAAGTTGGGGAAGAAAGGGTTTTTCAGCTTATACTTCCACATCAAAGGAAGTCAGGACAGGAACTCAAGCAGGGCAGAAGCTGGAGGCAGGAGCTGATGCAGAGGCCATGGAGGGTGCTGCTTACTGGTTTGCTTCACATGGCTTGCTCAGCCTGCTTTCTTATAGAACCCAGGACTACCAGGTCATGGATGGTACCACACACAGTGGGCTGGGCCATTCCCCTGTTGATCACTAACTGAGAAAATGCCTTACAACTGGATCTCATGGAGGCATTTCCTCAACTGAGGCTCCTTTCTCTGTGATAACTCCAGCTTATGTCAAGTTGACACACAGAACCAGCCAATACAGGGGTTTTACTTTGTAGTCCAGATTGGCTTCAAGTTTAAGATCGTTTTGTGGAGCCTCTTTAGAGCTAGGACTGCAGTTGTGTATCGCCACACCTGGCAGGTGAAAGAAAATTAAGTCTAAAGCCTATGCTAGCTAATTAGAGACTTACAAGCCTGAGAAAAACACTGTGGCTCAAGCCCGGGCATGTCCAGACAGGCCTGAACAAAAGCAAACTGTTAAGACATTCTGAGAACCAACAGGCCAAAAAGATATGGACCATAGAGATAGGAGAAAGCATGCAAGGACATGTCTGGGTGGGCCCAAGCACACAAGGACATGACTGGGCAGAGGACCCAACTGAGTAATGGGCCATCTGATCCTCTTAGATATGGTTTGAGGTCAGCCAGATGCTCTGTTGACTCAGATTAGCACCAACCTTAGGAATTCCGGCTCTGATCTGCATGTACAATAAGCTGATATTTGAATTAGCCAATCATGTATAGCTACACTGATTCCCCAGTTCCCCCAGGCCTTTTTCCTATATAAACCCCTAACCCCTGAGCCTCGAGGTCGATTCCTCTGTCTCTTGCATGAGATACATGTCAACCCGGAGTTCTGAAATTAAACTGCCTCGTGTGTTTGCATCAAGATGGTCTCTCGTGTTTCCTTGGGTGCGCCTACTCCAGAGACTCGAGTGAGGGTCTCCCTACGGGGGTCTTTCACAGGCAATATAAATCCTGAAACAGAAATATAATGCCAAAGTAACAAAATGCAAAATATCCAAGATCTTTAGGTCCATGAAGTACCGAGTCCTGTATTGCTCTTAGTGCGGTATGTATAAAATGGATTTTTGCAAACAAGAACTTGTATTTATCTATTTGCAGGCACTATGCTGAAAACTTTTATCTTTGTTTACCAAGTTAACTAATCTCCACAAATTCCCTTCAAATGAGTAATTCTAAGTCCCTATTACAGAGATAAGAAAATTGAGGCTTAGAGTTGAACAGAACAGTGCTGTTCAGTCACACCATAACTACACAGTAAACTAAAAACTCACAGGCAGGTTAGTGAGAGGCTCAGTGATTAATGGCGCTTAAGCCTGGCAACCCATGTGTGACCCCCAGACTCACGTCATAGACAAAGCTGACCTCTAGAAGTTGTTCTCTGACCTCTATGTCATGACAAGTACACACAAATATATAACTTGTAAAATAAAAAAATACAAGGTATTTTTAGTTTGAATATGAAATGTTCCTCCTCAGTTAACTCATGTTGCTGGGCTTCTGTGAAGGGATTGAAGGTTCCAATCTAATCAAGGGTTTAATCCTTTGATGGATTCATTGTAATAGGAAAACATTGGGAAATAAAGTTGGGGCCTCACTGGAGCCTGAGTGTACCTTAAGGTTATGTTCTCCCCACCGACTTTCAGCAGCACCCTTCTGTTTCCGGGCCACCATGGTTGTGGAATGCTCTGCCACACTAGCCCTGAAGCACAAATGGATACCACAAGCCAAAATAAGTCTTTCCCTCTTTACCCTGCTTCTGTTGGGATTTGGTTACAGCAACAATAAAAATGATGAATTCAATTGTGTATACATCTAATGTGCCAAGCCTGAAATATAATTAAGAATAAGAAAATTAGAAATGAGAGTGACTATGTAAAAGTAGTAAACAAAACTTGAAAAGATGAATACAGAACTAAAACTCAGGCTGGAGTACACAGAGAGGCCATGTGCTTCATTCCCAAAAGGCACACCGCGAGCGTGCGCGCGCGCACACACACACACACACACACACACACACACACACACACGTCTTCACACAGTAAAAATGGGACCAGCAAAACATGAAAAACATAGCTAAATTTATAATACCTTTGTCTTGGTTTGAAGAGATACTGTGACTATGGCAATTTTTTTTTTTAATTATATGTAAGTTCACTGTAGCTGTCTTCAGACGCACCAGAAGAGGGCATCAGATCTCATTACAGATGGTTGTGAGCCACTATGTGGTTGCTGGGATTGAACTCAGGACCTCCTGAAGAGCAGTCAGTGCTCTTAACCACTGAGCCATCTCTCCAGCCCCAACCATGACAATTCTTATACAGGAAAACATTTAATTAGGTGTGGCTTACAATTCAGAGGTTTAGTCCACTGGCATCATGTCAAGAAGCATGGCAGGCGTGGTACTGGACAGGTAGCTGAGAGTTCTGCCTCCATTTGGCAGACAGCAAGGAGAGAGTGATGCTGGGCCTGCCTTGAGCACTGGAAACCTCAAAGCCCACCCCCAGTGACACACTTCCTCCAACAAGGTCACACCTCCTAACAGTGCCACTCCCTCTGAGGCTATGGGACTATTTCCATTCAAACCCCCATGGCCTCAAAGCCTGTTTCATCTTTCATAGAAAGTTATTAGATTCAAGCACTCACATCCATGAAACTTTGATGTTGCTTGGAATCACTGAGTGCAACCTTTCATAACAATCCTCATCCATTTTTTTCTCATTGTAATTTTTCATTAGTAAATTTTTGTCAGCTTTAATGATGTTCAGAAAACAATCTCTGGGGCTGTGGTTCAGTGGTAGAGTGCCTCCCATGTATGAGAGCCTAGGTTGGATCCCTAACATTTCAAGCCAAACCAAACCAAAACAAGTAAAAAAGCAATACTAAGCACAAACAAATATTTGCATTTTATTATTTAACACTTAAGCAGACTATGCTTGCCGTCCATATGATGCACAATCCAAAAAGAAAGAAAGTACAGAACACTAGAGATATACAGTTATAAGACTAAATTGTCACAAGAGGTTCAAACAGGCACTTTTTCTCATTTAAAGGAGCCATGGCCTTTTCCGAAAACATTTTGGACCTGAGGTGCTGCTCATCAACATCTTGTATCTATTCACCTTTGAAATGCTTCAGATTGCTCAGCACATACACCATTGGGATGTAACAGGTCGTAAAAAACACGACAACTCCAACAGCCGACTCCTGGAAAAGAAGAAAAAGAATATTGAGTATGAGCCACTGCCTAAAATGGCTTATGGACAGAGGCATGGAGGTTAGCAGTAGAACACCAGCTTTGCGGGTTTTTATGCACAAAATTCTGGGTGTGTTTCCCCTTCCTCATACACACAGCTAAAGATCTTTCTTGAAGGTCAGAGAGATGGCCCGTCTGCTAAAACCTTCTATCAGTCTTTGCAGAGAACCTAAATATGGTTCCCAGAACTCATGTCAGGCAGGTCATAATCAACCAGATCCAACACCTCTGGCCTCTTCAGATACCTGCACTTCAGTGAACACATGCACAAAAGTGTGCTGTGAAATTTGTCATGTGACCAAAAGAAAAAAAAAAGGCTTGGGTTCTAGCAATGTATTCCATTTGTATTCAACTGAATTCTCAGAAAACTCAATTTCTTTCCATAGTTGTCAGTTTCTGACCTCTGGATTCTGGAAGCTCGACGATGAACAGCATCTCCACCATTTTTTAGAGAAAATGCTATGGCTTGGCCACTAGGCAAGTAGATTACCCTGGAGTAAATCAAGGACCCTGTGCCTCCATGCCCATAATGGAGGGCCAGGTCTTACCTGGGACTCACCCTTGCCCTGAATCTCCATTCAAAGTGACCTCACAACTGAAGCCTCCCACACACATACAACCACACACACCACACACATACACACCACATACATCACACACACACACACCACACACGAAACCACACACACCACACCACCCACCCACACACCACACAAACCACACACACATCACACACATACACACACCACACAGATCACACGCCACACACATACACACATGCGTGCGCATATGCGCACACACACCATACACACCATACACACACACAACCACAGACTACACACATATCACACACATACACACACCACACCACAGACCA
>NW_022196912.1:116729719-116745460 GCF_008632895.1 Mastomys coucha | reverse complement strand
CCCTCCGCACCCATTTGGATGGATCCTTTGGCGGGTTCTACCTCACCATGGGTGACAGGTCTTGGTTTTGTGGCCTTTCTGAGTGGCTGAAGCGGCCCGAGTGGCCAGGCTTCGAGAACAGGACTGCACGGTGGCGGAGGAGTGAAGAGCAGAACAGCCGCAGGCGAGACATTGCAGGTGAGAAAAGGGCCACTGAGGCGGAGCGAACCGGAGACCACCAGTGCCGGGGTCGAAGGCCGTTGGTAAAGTGTGCGCGAGGAAAGGGCGGGCAGCTGGTGTGAGCATGCGTGCAAAGGGTGGGCTACTGGTGTGAGCATGCGCACCAACCGCTCAAGCCCTTAGAATGGAATTTGTGCTTTTACCCTACCCTGCTCCTCGGCCGCACGTGCTGTGTGCCCCTGTCACTTTCTACCTGCTTCCTGCCCTCGCCCAAACTCTTTGCCACACTCAGGATCTTCTGATTTTCTTCTCCTCATGTAAGGTGAAGCACCTATTTGCTGCCAACATCTACGCTGGCAATATCCCGTTGCCTTTAGTAAATAGCACATATCATACCATTTTTACACTGCTCTAGAATATGAATTAAAATTGCCATAGATCGTCTTCCTGGTATTTTTTTAAACTTCCTTTTCTATTTGTTTTTGTGGTCCTGACGCTTTTACTCCGGGCTCTATGCATATTACAACAGTAATTGAGCTAAAACCATTGTAACTTACTCTTTTACAAACCAGAACAAAGTAAATATGTGTATATTTTAGCTTTGCTTTACTTGGTTATAACTCTTCTTCCATACCTGGAAACTAATTTTTAACAATGAAAACAAACGAACAGAAAAAAGCCATTCATAGTGGACCACTTCTGTAATTCCAGCATTAGTTTGGAAGCAGGGGGATTGGGAGGTCAAGGCCATGCATGCTAAGAAGGTGAGAGCAGGAGGCCAACCTGAGCTATGTGAGAAAGAAAGGAGGAAGAAAAGGAGACAGTGAGAAGGGAATGAGGGAGGAAAGGGAACAAAGAAACTAAAAGAGGAAAGAGAGACATGAGTAAGATCAGGTTTTCAACCCGAGTAGAGATGGTGCATGCCTTCAATCTCAAGGCAGAAGCAGGTGGATCAATGAGTTAGAGGCTAGCCTGATCTACAGAGCAAGTTCCAGGACACAGACAAACCTTGTCTCAAATAGATAGATAGGTAGATAGATAGATAGATAGATAGATAGATAGATAGATAGATAGATAGAAAAGAAAGGTGCTAGAGAGATGGCTCAGTGGTTAAGAGTACTGACAGCTCTTCCAGAGGTCCTGAGTTCAATTCCCAGCAACCACATGGTTGCTCACAACCATCTGTAATGGGATCTGATGCCCTCTTCTGGTGTGTCTGAAAACAGCTGCAGTGTACTCAGATATATAAAATAATTAAATAAATATTTTTTAAAAAGAAAAAGAAACTGGGCGGTGGTGGCACACACCTTTTATCCCAGCAATTGGGAGGCAGAGGCAGGCAGATTTCCGAATTTGAGGCCAGCCTGGTCTACAGAGTGAGTTCCAGGACAACCAGGGCTACACAGAGAAACCCTGTCTTGAAAAACTAAGAGACTTCTTTGCATAAATGGTTCTTCCCCCTCCTGCACCCCTGTGTGTGTGTGTGTGTGTGTGTGTGTGTGTGTTGCCATCCAAAATAAAAGAACAAATTGCCAGGTCCCCCATTCCTCCTCCTCTACTTTTGGACTACATGCTCAAAGGGATGTCTTCCTACCCTGGAGAATAAATCTATACCCTCAGGATGAGACTATAAATGAACAAAGTGTGAGAATGGGGAGAATAGGGCACCCTGGGAGAAAACAAACCATAGTAACACAGAATACCAGGAGTGGACATGGAGCAAAGTTAGTGTGGAGTGCAGAGGCTTCCAGAGCTCCACAGAAGAACTGTCAGGCTCTGGAAGAGCAAGGTAGCTCAGAGAGATGGTGGAGGCAGTAGCAGGATGTGTCCTGGACTCGGGGCTGCTGGACCATTCCTGAGCCATGTTGATGGATGCCCACAAGCACTGCACTATCCCGGGGCTGTGACCAGCACCCGTGGTGTCCAACAACAATGAGCATCCAGCCAGTCCTCTCTTGACTCTCTTCATTTTTTACCCATGTGAGGAAACTCATTCGAGGAAAGAGAGAGGGAGGCTTTGGGGGATAACTTACACATATATGCTTTAATTAAATTAAGAAGTTGGACTGCAGAGATGTCTCAGCATTTAAAAGCACTGGCTGCTCTTCCAAATCTGGGTTTGACTCCCAGCACCTATAAAGCAGCTTACAGTCATCTGTAGCTCCAGCTCAAGGGGATTTTACCCCCTCTTCAGGCCTCCTCAGGCACTACACACATATATGGTACACAGATATGGAGACAAAGCAAGCACCATACACATAAAATTTAAAATATATATATATATATTTTTAAACCCTACATTCTTTTGTTTGTTTGTTTGTTTGGTTGGTTGGTTTTTCAAGACAGGGTTTCTCTGTGTAGCCCTGGCTGTCCCGGAACTCACTCTATAGACCAGGCTGGCCTTGAACTCAGAAATCCTCCTGCCTCTGCTTCCCAAGTGCATTAACATTAGAAACCCTAACTAAGACAGCAAGTAAGGCAAAGAAAAGGAGGTAGTAGAACCCTAGATACTCCACGATAGCTTTAAATTTAGTTTTTTAGAGTTTTCAACAACAAATAAAAATAAAGATGGGACAAAAGATCTAGGAGAGGTATTATATAGGCTTATGAGCCCAAGAAAAAGCCTTAGCCCTGAGACTAACACGTGGTCCCAGGAAAAATGATAGCATACTGCCACAGAGGAAGCCCAGGCTGAGAAAGATTGTAAAGGGGGCCACATTTGCCATGGCTGTGGCAAGCCCATGCTCTGAAAAGAACTGAGTGCTTTGCCAGTAACACATTTGTCTGTGCCTGAGGAGTCCAGAAGAGGGCATCCGATCCCTAGGAATTTGAGTTACTGATGATTGTGTGCCATGTGGGTGCTGGAAGTTGAACCTGGGCCCCTCTGGCAAGAGCAGCCAGTACTCTTAACCATTGGACCATCTCTCCAACGCCACCCCTTATACCCTTAAAGATACCTTCTGTTCTGGTATAAGCCAGCTGGAGCTAAGTTTCAAGAAGAATCTTAATGAAAAGTCTGTTGATGTTACCATAGTTACTAGGGTCGAAGCTTAGGGCCAGTTAACCCTAACAAGCAAGGCTTGCCCACGTGTTCTCAACCAGCCAGTTGAAATGAAAAGTAAGAAAAGGAGTTTATTCAATAGGAAAAAATTCAAGCACCCAATGGCACTACAATCCTTTGGGATCTTGACTTAGGCTTAAGCTTAAATAGAGAGTAAGATGTATGCATAACCAAGCAGTCCTGGTCGTAGTCCTGCCCATCCCTAAAGTATCATCTCTCACTTCACAAAAGGTGATCTGAAAAGTTTATCAGAACTGTCTGAAATCTCCTCTGGAAAGGCAAGTTCCTTCCTCTCTAAGCATGAAATTCATGGGAAATCCCAATTCCTTGAGATCTGCTGTTTCAATAATCTAATATCAAAAGAGCAGGCACGGTGTTTCTCTTTAGAATACCATCTGCTACCAGGATTGTTATTATTATTACTATTATTATTACTATTACTATTATTATTATTATTATTATTATTATTATTATTGAGGTGTTACCCCACTTTTATGTGTGTTTGTGTATGTGTCTTAGTTACATTTTTAATTGGTGTGAAAAGACGTCATGATCAAAACATCTTATAGAAGAAAGAGTTTATTGGAGCTTACAGTCTCAGAGGGTGAGACCATGACCAGCATGGCAGCAGGCAGGCAGGCATGCTGTTGGAGCAGTAACTGAGAGCTCAAAACTTGAGACAACCTCAGGAGGCTGAGTCAGAGCACACTAACTGGGAATTGAAGTAGAAATTTCTGGTGTTGTTGGAAACCCAGTCGTGTCACGTGATGTTTTTTGGAAACTGTCTTATGACAGGATGGTTTTGTTGGAAACCCAGTCGTGTCACATGATGTTTTTTGGAAACTGTCGTCTTATGACAGGATATTTTGCTGAAGCAGACTAGTGAGAGGATGTTTTACTGAGAACAGACACATAGTGGTTTTCTGGAAGCTGTCTTGTAAAAAGGGCATGTGATGCTTTGTTAGAGCGGACACTTGAGAGGAGACATGATGTTTGGAAAGGGTAAAGTATAACGCAACAGACAGTGGACGATGCTCTGGCATGGGTTTGCCTTTGCTGGTCTTCATTGGGTTGTGCTGATGCTGGTCTTTGCTGATGGTGCTCTTGCATTGGTTCACCTTGCTTTCTTGGCTGATCATGGCTTGTCATACTTTGTAGAGAGAAGTGTACCAAAGAACTTGAGGTGTTCCAGTGACTTCTTGCCACTGTCAGGGACTTGTGCTAATCAACAGTTTGTCAAGGTTTCTTCTGGATGGAGCCACCACTAGTGGATGGTGTTTTGCTAGTGGTCTAGACTACAGACAATAAAGATTGGAATTTCCCCAAGGAACTATTTCTAAACAAGTCCATGTTTCCCTTGTCCTATTAGCCATCTCCCTTACCTTTGGTCATTAGGCTATGAGGAAGGTTGAAGCATTTAAGAACTCTTATTACAGTAGGTTTTCAAAATATATAGGCCTATAGAAAATGGTGTGGACTTTTGAAACTTCAAAGCCTGCCCACAGTGACACATCTTCTCTAACAAAGCCATACCTCCCAATTCTTCCCAAACAGTTCCACCAACTAGGGACTAAGAATTTAAATATATAAGCCAATGAACCACTCTACTCAAACCACCACTGTATATTTTTATTATTTCTCTGCCCCCCTCACTCCCCTTGCAGCCTTCCATGCAAGCCCTGCCCCCCTGCGCTTAAGCCTATTCTATTTTTTTTACATTTAATTTTTATCTATTATATTTATGTACTATATTATATATTTTATATGTTATCTACATATCTATTTATAGATAATATATAAAATATATCATGTGTATTGTATGATATATAAATGTGTGTGTGTATATATATATATATATGTATGACATACGCACACACATGTACTAGGATAAGAGTCTTGTTATGTAGGCCAGGCTGGCCTCACTCACATGATTCTTTAGTTTCTGGAGTGCTGTTATTATAGGCAGGTGCCATGATATCCAGCCATTTTATTTTTGGGTTTATTAGTTTGTTTTGAAGGGAACATGTATGTCATAGCTCCTGCATGATCAGAGGACAGCTGGCAGGAGTCTGTTCTGTTCTTCTGTCGTGGAGACTCAGGTAAAGGTTAGGCTCTGCAGAAAGTGCCGAGTCATCTCCCCACTTCCCACTTTTTACTTTTCCTTATTTATTTATGTTAGTTCTATGGGGTTTTCTACAATTTATTTCAGTCTTACATATTTCCCTTCCCTGTTCCTCTCAAGATTCACTGCCTTTCCCTACCTGCTCAACTCTCGAGTCTTTTTTTTAAAACCCATCAAGTCCGTTTTGTGCTGCCCATATAGTCTTAGATGTGTGGCCTTCCACTGGAACATGGTCAGCTTAACAGGAGTTACACTCTTAGAGAAAATAGACAGGCCCTTTCCAGAAGGCACGTGCTGGGATTTCTAGGTTCTTGTAGTAAAAATAAAGGAAGGGCCTCAGTGGTCTATCTGCAAAGGAAAACTAATACACGAATTCTCTTCAGGAATAAAGTTTATTATATTGAAAGGCTCTCGAGGCTATGAGCACATCTCAAGGTGGGAAGAGCATTAGAAACAAGTCAATATATGGAGAAGTCTAAACTTGATGGGGCCTTAAAGAGAGCAGATGGCTTCCCATTGAAGACAGGGAGGAGCTGGAGAGGAGCTTCACTTGGGGGGGTGGGAAAGAAATGGACCACCAGGAGCCAGGTAAAGGGATGGAATGGTAGAGCCGCTTCCTTCCTTCAGAAAGCAGCCTAGAGAACACGGAGAGTTCCTCACGGTGAGTCTTGGACGAAATCCCAGAACAAAGGGAAAGTGTGGTCTAACCTGTATAACCTTTCAAGCTTGGCAGAAGTTCCCCATCACTTGGGTTAGTTCAAGATAGCATAGGTGACAAGGAGAACAGAGAAGCCAGGTACTGTAAACTGAGAGCTGTCGAGTCTCAGCCCATCTTCTAACATCGGCCTAGTCTCAGCCCATCTTCTAACATCGGCCTAGTCTCAGCTCATCTTCTAACATCGGCCTTAGAGAGAGAGGCAGGGAGGTGGGGCCTGACTCAAGCTATGAGATCTGGCTTAGAGGTGGAGGCTGGTTATATCCCGGAACAAGGAATTGGTCCAGGGATGTGTAAAATAGTGGTAGAAACAGAGACAGTTTATTAAAGGAGAAAAACACTTTTCATATTGGAATTGGGCCAGCTCGAAAGAAAGGTCAAAGGCTTAGAGGTCCCTACCTAGAACCTTGTGACCTTTTAAAGAGTCATCTACATGCCCATCACTTCTGCGCATGCTCAGTTTTGTTTCATGATGCCGGTGAGGGTGGTAGAGATCCACTCTTCCTCAGATCCACTCTTCCTCAGTAATAGCTTTGGTCTTTCTAAAACTCCTTTGTTTTTATGTGCACATGTGCGGAGGTGCCCATGGAGGACAGCAGAGAGACTCAGATCCCCCGGAGCTTGAGTGACAGGCAGTTGTGAACCTCTTGAGGCGGGCACTGGAAACTGAACTTGTGTCCTGTCCAGCGCTGAGCCTCTTTCTCCAGCCCCTGGTCTGCTGAGTTTGATGCCTCTGCCTCCATCTCCATCCAGCCCTCCTTCCTCACTGACTCCGAGGTGGGTAAGGGGGGCAGCAGCATGCACCTACAGTCCTAACTAATAAGGAGGATAAGGTAGAAGGATGCTTGAGCCCAGGAATTCAGAGCCAATCGGGGCAATGCAGTGGAACCCAATCTTTAAAAAGCAAATAAGCAACCAAAAAAAGAAACAAAATACAAACACCACCCTGAAACTGAGGACGTTCTTAATGCAGAGAAACCTGGCTGAGTTCATCCCAGTCCTGGCAAGTTTGAAACACAGCAGAGCTGATGGGAGAATCAAGCACTTTAAGTTGGTCTTTGTAACAACAGACTGAAATGACTTTTTAACAGTGTCAGTAAATCTGCCTCCAAATTCAGCCACAACTCAGTTAAGCCACCCACCCCCACCCCGGGAGCTAGCTCTTTCTGCGGCTCAGATTACAGGTACAAACAGCCCTTCCTGACTTTAGTTTCTCTAAGTCACAAAAGCCCCACACTGTTAACTTAGGCCGCTACAATTTTCAATAAAGGGCATAGTGGGCCTGGATTCAGTGTATTCCCTGTGACCCACCATGCAAGGCCTTCCTTCTGCAGTTACGTAAAGGGGCATAATTAGAGCCATAGCTCCACATATACAATGAATATGAAAGACTCCCTCACCCACTCACCTTTTTTTTAAATGTGATTTTTTTTTTTAAAGTGTTCATTCTCTTAAAAAGCTGATGTTAGGCTTCGAGAAAATTATGTAAGGACATTAACACTGTACTGCCTCGTGTCCAAATATCTTGAACTGTGGCCGATAGAAGAGCACCTTTAATTTCTGCTCAAGGACCAAATGTCTTTGAGGAATGAAGTGCCTCCCTTTGTCTCTGTTGGTGTCTGTCTTTGCAAAGGCAGGACCTCAAGGACAGAGAGGCTCAGAGAATCGAGCCGGAAGGGCAGACAGTTGCAAGGGTGGGGAGCATTCAAGTTACGTAACTGGTAGCATCAGTAACACACTTTTGAGTTGCAAGCATGATAGTAATATAAAAAGACCCAAGAGAAGCCGTGGTCCATTATTACAAAGAATCTCAAGGCAGAAGTGCCCTCGGGCAGTTTAAAAGACAATCTCGGTGTTCCATATTCTTTTTCTTTGGCACACATTTAAATTATATATATATTCATATATTTCTTTTATAAAAATAAACTATAAAAGCAGCTTTCATTTTCATAGATTACCTTTTATTTTAAAAATCAACACTCTCCTGAACTGCATCCAGACATTTTTTTTTCCTGTTTGAGACTGTGTATTGATATGTAACCCAAGCTATCCTAGAAGGAGTTGTCTTAGTCAGGGTTTCTATTCCTGTACAAACATCATGACCAAGAAGCAAGCTGGAGAGGAAAGGGTTTATTCAGCTTACACTTCCACACTTCTGTTCATCACCAAAGGAAGTCAGGACTGGAACTCAAGCAGGTCAGGAACCTGGAGGCAGGAGCTGATGCAGAGGCCACGGAGGGATGTTTCTTACTGGTTTGCTTCCCCTGGCTTGCTCAGCCTGCTCTCTTATAGAACCCAAGATTTCCAGCCCAGGGATGGTACCACCCACAAGGGGCTCTATCTCCCCTTGATCACTAATTGAGAAAATGCCCCACAGCTGGGTCTCATGGAGGCACTTCCCCAACTGAAGCTCCCTTCTCTGTGATAACTCCAGCCTGTGTCAAGTTGACACACAACACCAGCCAGTAAAAGAGCTGTATAGCCCAGGAATGGCCTGGTTACCTGTGCTCCATCTGTGCTACCAAATATTCGAAAGAGGAGCTTTTGCTCTTCGGTTTGGGTGTCAGACCATTGAAATAATAAACCCCGAGAGATTGGAATTTTACTGGGAGGCTCAAGCTGGGAGAAGGGAAAGGCTGGAGGTGGGGATCTGGCAGAGACCTTATCTCCCAGGAAGAGACCTCACAGTTCTGACACCTGTCAGACTGCCTTGAGAAAGAGACAGCAGCTGCAGCAAGGCTGGTGGCCACGCCCATACTTTGACCTGGACTGCCTGCCTAGAGGTAGCTCTCGTCTTCCCTTTTAAAGCTAAATCTCGTGTCAAGACACTGAAGATGGACTTGAGGTGCACAGGGCCTTTTTGTTCCCTTGCCAGGGCTGTCACCATGAGTAACTCTGCTTTTCCTGTAGTTTGCTGTCTCTTTGTCTCCTTAAAGTGGCCTACTGAGGACAGGTGACCTGGGTAGTGAGAGCTGCCAGGGCACAGGCTAACGCACCATGAACTGCCTGAGTCTCCTGAGTGCTGTACTGCCATGACCAGCCATACAAAGAAACTGACAGGGGATCAAAGTTCATCCCCACAGTGAAAACACCAGTTTTAAATCCATGGTCTTGGTTCTTTGGGCCCATCCTTGCTGTCTTTCACTACACAAACACTTGCTGGATAGTTGTATCTACTGGCGTATGTGAGAATAAGTCTCTATACCCAACAGTGGAATGTTTATATCACCAACCAGCTGAGCATTCTTTTTGCTGTATTCAGTGGAAATCAGGTTGGCTGCCTGCACCTCTGTGTGCCAGCCACGGGCCACAAGTTGGTAGCTCTAAGTTTTGGGACCCACCGGTGCCTGGCTCTAGACTTTTAAAGAGGGAGACTTATTGCAGCTAGAATTATATTTCTGAACTTTCAGTGCCCAGCCCCTCAGCTTTTAGCCACTCTGGGTAATTGGGTAGTGCCCTGCAACATCCCAGCATCTTGGGCTAGCAGCTTTCTCTGCGGTCCTTCACTAGCCATAGTCTCCAGCTCTCCTTGGTGTCTTGTCTTCTTAGCCCTTCCACACTCCCCATGCTTTCTCCTTCCCAGCTCCCTGCTGCTCTCTGAACTGTTCCGCTGCCCTCTAGCTGCTGCTTCTGGCTGTGCCTGCAGCTGGCAGCCCGGAGAGTTTTCTGCTCTGTGGTGCAGCCAGCTCATTCTTCTTGAGCTACACCACAAGCAGGCGAGGAAACCATTCAGAAAGGCTTTCCTGAGACCTAAGGTTGCAACACGAGAGCCCTCAAGGACAGAGGAGGTGCTATGATGCCCAGGAGCTGCTGAGGGGGAGGGAGACACCTGCGGCCCTTGCAGACAAGGTCACACAAGGGTTACATGAAGCTGTCAAAAGCAGGGTGAAGTCTCAGAGCCACCACAACACGGCAGCGTGAAGCTGTTTCCCAAAGCAAAGCTGTCATTACATAGGAGGACAGGACTGTTGTGACAGTTTCTGGGGGCTAGAAAGTGAACAGCAGTGAGGTGTAAAACAGTGGTCACAATGACAAGCTGCTCCAATAAGCAGGTGTCTCCAATAACTGCCACGCTCTGTTGCAGTTGCTACTACCCCAACACACCTTTGGGGACAACTGTGATCTTGTTCACTGTTGTCCTAGACTCAGGGACCATGGCCCCCAACAGCAGAAGTTACACTTGGTTCCCAGTCCTCTCTGACTTGGGGTTACTTGGTCAGGCTCCTGGGCTGCTGCTGCTGCTGCTGCTGCCTGAAGGGCGTGACAGCTGTCAATTAAATGGCTAATCTGGTAAGCTATAACATCTTTAATCACTTAAAGGGATAAGCACATTAAAGAATAACTTTGACAGGGACCTAATATGAAATTGTCATAGTTCTCAATTAAACTTTGCCTAATGATAATTAAGTACCAGCTGAGTACCTTTAGAGAGGGCTGGGTGTCCTGGTCTTTCTCAGTTGTGTGGTAGCACAAAAGTTTCATCCTTCCTAGACAAAGTCAGACTGCTTTCCTAAGTGTTTCTTCCTATTTTCACTCCCACCAGCAGTACAGAAAGATCCTAGTGAAACTTCACACTAAATACTGTTGGGGTTTGTTGTTCATTTGTCTGTTCCTTTGAGATAAGGTCTCATTGCAGCACAGGTTGGCCTTGAACTCAGTTCACAGCCAGAGTTATTTTTTAATGTTTACTTTTATTTGTGTGTGTGTGTGTGTGTGTTGCTCCACGTGTCATAGTATATGTATGAGAGTCAGGGGTCAATTTATGGAGGAGTCAGTTCTCTCCTACTACCATATGAGTTCTTGAGATTGAACTCAGGTTTTCAGGCTTGGTGGCAATCACCTTTACCCACTGAGTCATCTTGCCTGCCCAATTGTCTTGTTTTGTTTTCTTAAATTAGTTGGAGACATCAGTATCCACCTGGGTACTTCCTTTGCATTAGTCCGTTTGAGCTCCCTCTTTGTTTCTCTTACTTGGAATATCTGCTTTGCCTCTCTTCTCAGGGTCCATTTCAGGACCTTATGTGTGCTGGAGGTTGACTCCAGGGGCTTCACCCATGCTAGAGAACTACTCCACTGAGCTATGTTCTCAGCTTTTTCGGCTATAAATTGTAAACATCTCTTTCTTTCTATTGTGTGCCTTGTCTTTTCATACTCTTTTACATACTTTGAGGAACTAGGCTTCACTGTTTATAGACAAGAGTTCACTGTGTAGCCCAGGCTGGCTTCATACTCCTGCTGCCTCCACCTTCTGAGGACTGGGGTTGCAGGTGAATTGCTTGCTTGCTTGCTTGTTAGTTTTTTGAGACGAGGTCTCATGTTGCTCAGACTGGCCATCAACTTACTATAGCCTGAAGGTTAGATCTCAACTCCTGAATTCCTGATCCTCCGGCCTCCACAACTGAGGGATTATGGACACAAATGCTACTACATTCTGAAGTTCTATGAACCTTATCTTTACTTTTTTGTTTGTTTGTTTTGTTTCAGTTTTGTGCCTCATATTAAAATACAGGCCTATAATCTCAGCTCTTGAGAGACAGGAGCAGGATAATCAAGAGTTCAAGATCATCTTGGCTACATAGAGATTGAGACCAGCCTTGGGTACATGAGACCCTATCTCAAAAAACCAAATTTTTCTTCCCCAACTCAATTAAGCTATCCAATATTAGTCCAATATTAGTTTCTAGGAACTTTATTAATCTTATTGCTTATTAACTCAATAATTAACAAACATTGATTTATTACACATTATAACATTAATTATTGTCCTGGACATTTAAACAATTTTAAAGATTTAGTCACTTATTTTTTATGAATATGGGAGTTTTGCCTGTGTGTATGTATATATGTATGTGCATGACACGAATGCTTGGTGCTCATGAAGGTCAGAACAGGACACCATCCAATCCCCTGGACCCGGAACTACAGACGTTTGTGGGCTGGTATGTGGGTGCTGGGAGTGCAACCCAGGCCCTTTGGAAGAGCAGCCAGTGTCTTAACTGTTGAGCCACCGCTCTAGCCTCTCAAAGTCTGACAAACGTACTTTAGCTTTTCTCACCATTTAGACTCCAGGGACTTTAAAAGAAATGTGTGGAAGCAGTGTCATACTGAAAGCAATGGGGAGAAATAAAATTGACCTCTGAGACTTTAAAAAAAAAAAAATCAACCCAACCCTGTTTCCATGGTACACTTCTAGGCAGGAGCTTGAGAAGGGGCTTCCGTGGTTTATGAATAATAAAAAAGCAAGTACACTGCAAAGAAACTACTATTAGAGTTTGAGCTGGTAAGATGCTCAACCAGTAAAAGTACTCCTAATCAAACCTGACAATGGAAGCTCCACCCCCAGGACCCACACAGTAGAGGGAGACAACTGATTCCCTCGGGTTGCCTGCTGATCTCCACATGCACACTGGTATGCACATACCCACATCCATATGCATACACACACACACACACACACACACAAACTTAAAGTAAAATAAATAAGCAGAGCTGGAGAGATGGCTCAGTGGTTAAGAGTACTGTCTGCTCTTCCAGAGGTTCTGAGTTCAATTCCCAGCAACCACATGGTGGCTCACAACCATCTAACTGGGATTTGATGCCCTCTTCTGGCATGCATGTGTACATGTAGATAGAGCACTCACATACATAAAATAAATGAATCTTTAAAAAAATAAATAAAATAAAAATAAAAATGAAAAAGAAACCCAAGATACTGGAGTAACAGAAACTGGAATTCATGGATGTAAATGTCTCAGATTTTCAACTTTTGTAACCATGTGGAACTCTTGAGAAGGAGGAGGAGGAGGAACAGGAACTGGCTATGAATTCAGACCTCTGACTGCAAACAACAGAAGCCCGCTGCTTTGATCCACTTCCAATTAGCTAAAGATAAAATGAGGAGTTGGGGCCTCTTAATGGCTCCTAAAAACACTAAAATGGGGGCTGGTTTCGATTTAGAGGCATCTGAGCACACATATTCAAATGTTGAGGGTTTCCTCTCAATTTCTGTCTCTGTCTCTGCAATTCTCTCCTGATGCCCATACATGCTCCTCTTAGTGGAGGAAAACAATTAACATAGTCTTTTAAGGTCATGATTACAGAGATATCTAGCAAGGGGAAATACTACCTTTGGGAAATTTTTTCGGAAAAGGTTCTGATTAACTGGACTGTGTCACTTGGTGTCACGTGGTGTCATGGGCTCATCTATCTCTGACTCTATGTTTTCATTTAAGTATTCCACAGGCTCGTGTTTTCACCAGTTGGTCTCTAATGGGGATGCTATTCTGGGAACTGGTGGAAAGTTTAGGAAGTAGGCCATAGCTGGAGGAAGAAGGTTAGTGGGAGCTTACCTTTGAAGGCTACTCCTGGTCCCCAGTCTCCCCATCTCTGTTTCCTGAGGCAAGTGGCCACAAACTTCTGCCAGATTTTCTAATTTCTAACTTCTGCTAATCACCAGGTCAGAATCCATGCAAACAAAGACGGCTGTTGGAAACTCTGAAATAAGTCCTTTTCCTATATTTATGGTTCAGTAAAAGCAAGTTAGTGGTGGCTCATTTTAAAGAGTTTTAAAGTTGTATGTGAATAAACGTTGTCTGAATATGTTTGCGAACCACATGCATACCTAATGCTGCCAAGGGCCAGAGGAGGGTATTGGATACTCTGGAACTGGAGTTAACAGCTAGTTGTAAGCTGCAACATGAGCACTGGGAATCAAGCCTGGATCCTCTGAAAAAGCAGCCAGTGCTCCTAACTGTGGAGCCATCTCTCCATCCTCTTCAATGGATATAGACAAAGCTGAAGTTGTAGAAAACAGTGGGAGGGGCCTGACTGTAAATACCTTGCAGTTATGGACTAGAGCTATAGTGTAGAGGGGTTTGGAGGTCTTCAAGAAGAATAGTCCATCAGCTTCAACTAGATGAAGCAGTTTCCCTCAAAACTTTTTTCCATTCACCATTTGTCTATTGCTCACAACTGTGCAGCCAGTTGATGACACTCATCAGTTAGTTCTAGGGGAATCCCTCTCCCCTTTGTGGTGGTTTTTGTGGGATTATCTTAGTGCAAATAAAACACTTTTTTTTCTTTTTATTACCCCCCCAAAATGAAACACTTTTTATCCATTTTTGTCATTGCTGCTGTTGTTGCAGTGTGGCATCAGGTTTGGTGGCCAGCTGTGCTGCTTTTTCTATGGGTTTGAGTTCCTGGTGGAACATGGTGAGATTTGCTGCACTTCAGGAGCTCGTCCAGCTTCTTGATGCTGTGAATCAGGAACTTCCAGAAACCAGCGGGTGGTATGTACCCAGTCTTCTTGTTTCATAACCAAATGTTGTGCATCGGAATGGAACTTGGCCCTTGAACCTCCACATGTCCGTCCTGTTGTCAGCACCTCCGAGTTTCCACCAGCTGTACTTAGCTCTGACATCCTGGGCAGCAGGTGAACTTCTGAGTCCTCTTTTTGGTGCTCTTAGGCTTTCTCGGAGATCTGAGGGCAGCCATGACATCTCATAGGAGATGGCAGCCACCTTATAGGCAGCTCTGGAAGCAGGTAGGAGAACTGGAGCAAACAGAATCTGTTTTTGAACAATAGTTACAGTTTCCGCTGTAATTGACAGACCTTCAGGAATTAGAATAGAGGCAGCATACACGCTGCACGAGGAAACGGTAAACTAGTAATCCAGATAAATAATCCAGGAAGAGCTCCTTTTTGAAAGAAAGCAGTTAGTGAGTCATTAAGGAAAATACAGTAAACTTAAAAATGTTCAAAAAAAAAAAGTCAGGAAAATAATCAAAGAAATAAAAGTTCTTCTGGTAGAAGTTGACAGAAATAATTTATGCCCTTTAACTGAATACCGAATCACTAAAACAATAAAGATCAAATTTTCTTTTACAGGGACTAGGGAGGTAGGGGTATAGTGCTCGCCTGCAACTTAATTAACTCTGCAGAGCCTATGGAAAGCCACACACGTCTCTTCATCTGTAATCTCATTGCTACTTTCGAGAGGTGGGAGGAGAGAGCTCACAGGCCAGCTGGACAGAAATAAAAAGACACCTTACCTCAAAGTGAAAGGGAAGATTGACTCCTGAGTTTGTCCTCTGCCCTGCACAACTGCACAACCACACACACACACACACACACACACACACACACACACCATACATTCAATAAAAACAAAACAAGAACATTTATCAAAGGGCTGGGACCCTTTTTGCCACAAAACAGAAAAACAAAACAAAAACAAAACAAAAACAAAACAAAACAAAAAACCACAGAAGCCAAACCCATGAAAAATTTCATTGTTTTTATCCTTTGAAACTTACCTAAACCTGTACACAATATACCAATCAGGTGGGAAAAAAAAAAACTTGCAAAACAGTGTTTATTCATAGAGAGCCAAGGGCATGGAACTTCAAAAGCAAGTTTCAAATCCACCTCCCAGAGAACTGGAAAAGGGTACATTTATTGGATCAAATTCCACCAACTCTAACTTGACTATCATGACCCATTCATCAGAAATGTCGCACATAGTCAACTGAAGGAAGTAGTTATCAAACAAAGTGGATTGGTGGGCCTGATGATACACCCTTGTAATCCCAGCGTTGTAGGTGCAACTAGGAGCAGGAACTCAAGATCAAGTTCAGCAAGCAAGCAATTTTCCCACCCTCCCCACAAAAAAAAAAAAAAAAAAA